>NW_026068202.1:374118-433210 GCF_014885135.2 Alexandromys fortis
TGAAGAATGGATGAAGAAAGTATGGAATATATACATATTAGAGTACTACTCAGCATTAAAAAACAAGGACTTCTTGAAGTTTGCAGGCAAATGGATGGAAATAGAAAACACCATCCTGAGTGAGGTAAGCCAGACCCAAAAAGAGGAACATGGGATGTACTCACTCATATTTGGTTTCTAGCCATAAATAAAGGACGTTGAGCCTATAATCCTCTACACATTCTAAAAGTGGGTTCTGATCAGCATTTCTAGGAGTCCCTGGTACTATGTATGGCCTAAGCTCGTCAGATTCCCAGCTGACTCACTGTCCTTCACGTTCCCACCACCACCTCAGAGTCCGCTGAAGACAACAGTCTGCAGATGCCACATCCCTCAAAGTCATGCTTCATGGTGCCATTGAAAATTTCCTGTGCTCACCTGAGATCTCTGGCCCTCTGTACTCTGGTTCTGGGTGTCCAATTATCATTTATCACAGTTTCTTAGTGATGGTTGATTCATTTTCTACATTTGGTTTTAGACAAATCAAGGTTGCCTCTTCCTTCTATATCCCCAGTGAAAACACTAGAGTCAGTGTTTTTTTTTTTTTCTAGAAGTCTTGATTTCTATTTTGTCTTTACAATCCAGACAATAAATTTAAGGGGACACAATGTAATTTGCATTTGAAATTCAGGCACCTCTCTCCATTGCTGACATCATATCTTCGTCCTTTAGCATTACTAATCTTTAGAGAATTTATAAAAACAGGTGCAGAATAATGACATCATGTGTTGACATGCTGGAGAGGAACAGTGTTTTCAAACCACATCAACTAAAGACATCATTCTGTCTACCATCATTTATTAACAAGGATCTGAAGACTCAAAGGCAAGCAAAAGTGTGGTCAACTCCAGATTTATCTGTAGTCAATTCCAGATTTAATTTCAGGTCTTCTGATATCCAGGCCAATGATCAATATCACATCTCTGTAACCTTCTCTTCCAAACTGTTTGTTTCTTCATTCCCTCTATGCATACTATTTTCATCTTTCTTCCTGAATGTTAGATGAAGACACAGAGGGTCAGAAAGGTTCAGTGACTGGTCCCTAGGGTACTGTGACTATCACTGAGGCAGAATAAGGACCACAGACAGATGGCTGCTGACTTAGAAGTTAAGGACTCCGCGTTTGGGTTCTCTGTAGTTGTGTTATTGGTGAATATGATTTGCAGCATTTGTGGGGTCTGAGCTATACAGTATCTGATTTACCTTAGGGTTTAATATTAGCTTTTTCAAATAAAATTAAATTGGCTGCAATTTTGAGGGACAGGGAGTGGAGACATTTGTCTAAAAAAATAATGTTTTAATAACCAATACTTGCAAAACTCACTAATCTTACCCCCAAGTAGCAGGGGACTTTTTTTTTTCTATATAAGAACATACAATACTGTTTCCTGATGTTTCAAATGTTTTTCGTGGCATAGAAGGCAAATGACTTCAAGGGGTTGAATCAAAAGGGTATCTTCCAAGTGAGGGGATGTCAAAGGTTTTCAGGAGGAGCTAAGTTTTAAAAGGGCGACAAGACTCAGGGAAGAGGGCTAAAAGGAAGGAGATCTAGGCAGAGAAGACAGGCTGAAATCAACGAAATGCTTCGGAGTCTATTAAAGCTCTCCATGGGATTATATTTAAATTTTTCTTCTAGTATACTTCCCTGAGAAAATACACACCACACTGAAGAAGAAAGAATAAAGGCTGCAAAGCTAATTTTTCCATAGTCAAAATATATAAAATCCTTGCCAGTCACTCTGCCTGGGAACTGTTGCTACAAACCTATAAGTAAGTTTGAACAAATTTATTTCTTTGCTCATCTTAGATCTTAGACCATGCACATGGCCCGATGGTGCAGAAAACAGGAACACAGAGGCACAGCTTCTTCCTCTACATATTCTAAATGTGGCTTTTGATCAGTATTTCCAGGAGTCCCTGGAACTCTGACTTAAGCTTGTCAGATTCCCAGAACACTGTCTGTCCTCCTTCCCACCATCTCAAGGACTCAGAGGACTGGCTGCCCCTAATGATTTTAATAGTTGTCAGCGATGTCACACCCCCAGTTACGCTTCATGATGCCTTTGAAATTTTCCTGTACACTCACCTAAGATCTGTACCCCCCACACACACATACACTCTGGTTCTAGATGTGGTTGGTACTGCCATTTATCACATTTTATTAATGACGCTTGGTTCATTTATAATTTCAAACAAATAATTAAAGGCTGATTTTCTAGAACTTGGTCCTTTCTTTTATCTATGTGAAAATCTTGGCACCACAAACTGCTATTGTACTGTCTGCTTGGCATTCCAACAATTTTGCAACAAATTCTATTCTGTATTATTTTTCAGGAAAAATCCAGAGTAAGACAACACAAAATAAGTCAAATGAAGGATACACACTCCATGCAGTCTTCTTTAATAAGGTGGATTTAATTGCAGAACAGAAGAGGCACAGAATCCCATTCACTTTGGAAGGATCGGGTTGCCTGGATACACCATACCTGGGCAGCAAGGCTCCATCTCTGGGCCCCACAACCTCAGCATGAGCCTCCTTCCGTTTCCCCTGCTGCCAAGCCATCCACAGAAGTTCTTCCTCGGTGGCTTGTTTCTCTTTTTACTCCCCAGACCCCACATTGTCACACTCTGTCCCTGCTCGGTTGGACCTCCACTGCTGGATCTGAAGAAACCACCTCAGAGCCACACAGCCTTGAGCTCCAGCAGCTATGGAAACACAGTCATCAGGCCACATTTGCAGTGGAACTGTGAATATTCACTTAGTGAAAACTGTTAAGTCACTCTAAATTGAAAACGGCTTGCATGAATTTCCAGTGTCATCGTCATCTCTTCTAAGTTTATTTCCGTAATTACTTTAGAACTCTAGCATGGGCAATGAAAGGATCTTAGGGACATGTCTAGAACATGTCATAACCATATGCCAAGAACAACACAGGTAGGCACACAAAGGAGAAGGAAGACATGTGTGCCTATCAAGAAAGAGAAAAGCCAGAGGAGATGATTATACAACTGGGATATACTGCAGACCTGTTGCATGAAGATAATTACAGAGAAGTAGAACCACGACACCAGAATGTTCCCAAAGATAATAATGACTAGGGCTTTTCTTCCTTAAAATTTATAAGCTACTACTTGATACATTTTTTCCCTTCCTGGCAAATATAAAAACATTTTCAAATTACACTGCTCCAATGCAATATGTTAGATGAAATGCTACTGTAATAAAAAAAGAAAAACATAGGTAAAAGAAAAGCCCAGGTAATTTCCACATTAGCGGGAATGTATTTATTTAGTACCTTGAATTTTAAAATTATTTCAAGTTCAGAATTTCTCAGCTGAAGAAGCTGATAAAAGAAATTATTCTTCTTAAAGTATTTAACAAACTTTTTTATAAATATAAATATAAAACCAATATAAAAGAAAATTTTATATTTGAGAAGAAAACTTAAGACAATACCTTGGAAATGTCTAAGACACGGAGAAAAGGAATTAAAATGTGTTGCATTGTATTCTACTGTTGCAATAAAAATCAAGTTTTTCATGATAATAATTGAACAAAGAGGTAACCTTTATATGTGTATATAAATTGCATTGGAAAATAAGGTAACCCATTTTAAAATTATTAAACCAAAAGTGTTTTTATCAAAACAATAAATAAGTGAATTTTATAGATAAAAATACATTTATATGAAACTTAAATGTAAAATGAATCACCAAAAGACTGAATTTCTGTCATAAAGCAGAGATGATGGAGGATTACACATTCCGGTACTGCTATTATAGCTTGCTAATTTATTTAACAAGGTTAAAATTATACATTAAAACTTTCAGTGTTAATCGTTATTTGAGAGAAAACAAAAAGTTACATAGTTTGACTTAAAAGTGCTCCCACATGGCATCTATCCCTCATGGAACACTCCACTCTCAGGTTAGAGATAAATCCATGAGTTCTAAATTTTCAAAACCTAGAGAGATGATTTTGATTTACGATAGTGGAACATGACAGGCAGTATGAAAACCCTGGGTCCAGTCATTATTCTTAGAATGCCGTGTTTTCATTTGCAGGACACTCCTCAACAAAGGAGTCTGATTTTGGTTCACAGTTCTTAAATTGTGCACAAATTTTATTATGATAGCTTGCTACCCACAGAGGAAGTTATGCATAAACAAAAACAACCGTATGTTTTGCTATTTCAATGCGAGCCATTGTAACTCTTTTTTGGATCTTGCGTTTTAATCAGCTGGTACTTAATGTGAACCATAACCAGCAGAAGTGGATGGCGTTAAATTAACACAAAACATAAGTTATAAAAGGAAAAAAAGAAGAGGACATCAAGTGAGTTAAGTATAGTGGTATAGTTAGGAGTTTGATTTTTTGGGGGGGGGGTTGTTTTTACATTGCCCAAGTGATCTTGTAACCTAAATCATGACATTAATAATCTAGTTGGTAACCGTTGTTTTCAAATGTTGCAATTAAAAATACTACCCAGCCTAAAATTAAGCACTTTTCTGCAAAAAGACACCACTTACTATTTTTTGAACAAATTATTTTATTTTTTTAAATATATTCCTGACACCATGTGTTTGTTCTTGCAGCTAGCTATTGACTATTATTTTTAGATAAGATAAGCATATTCATTACCAACAAATTAATCTTGTTTTAAAAAGCACTGAGAAGTGTGAGGTGATTAAAATGGAGGACTTCCATCTGTATCTCCAGCTCGGAGCCTAGTGATTGGTGGCGATGCAATCTCAATAAATGTAAGATCTAATAATTTACTTTGAGTATATGTTTTAAATTATACACAAAATTTGCTCAAAACTGGGTTTTGTTTTAGAAGATGTACTCAATCACAAAATGTGTTTTATAAGCTAAATTTAAAGCACATCACTACTAATTTTTTTATTATTTAAGAAAAATTATTACAATGCATCTGTAAAGTGCACTTTCCTACAGCAACCTTAATTCTTTTAGTCTTACTTCACATTGTAACAGGATTAATTTTATAAAGGCAAAAAAACTATTGTGAAATTAGTAGTATGATCTAATAAAAAGCAAAACATTCATACAAGTAATATTTACAGTTTAAGCAGATTTTTATTGGTTTTGATTTTTCTACAAAGTACAGAAATTCCCCTCCTGCACTTTCTTTCTCTCTTGCCTTAAGATGTTTAAAAATTTCAAAAAATCTGCATCTTCTACAGATAAAGAATTTGGGAAACACCGAATTATTTCCAAAGACAGTTATTTTTCCTTTTTCTCCTTGTTGAAAGTCTTGAAGACCTTCCCCCAAACTTCCAAAATCTCATTTTCACTTGAAGTAATTGCATCTATTTTTTTTTTCAGGTGAAGGAGACATTCTTACAAAGTTTCAAATTTCAAAATTCCAATAAAGCACTTAAGTTAAGCACTCCTCTTTATGTGTGCGTGTATCTATTATTTTGAAGTTGTTATTTATACTGAAATGGAATCTTTTTAGCTCCCCAGAAATACCTTAGTGAACCCTCAACCGTTTCTAACCACTTAATAATTGTGACCCCGTCAGCCCCTTCAAGTAGATCGTTAACCACAAGAGTGTCTGGCAATTTCCAAACCATAGCCTCTGTCCAAAAGGAAAAGATAGGGTTTTTTGAGGCCGAAAGGAAGTGAAAGAAAACAAAACAAACGTAGCTCATGCAGAAAGTGAAAAGTGCTTGGACAGATTAGTATTTTTCTTTTCTGTAAGGCATCCTGCCAAGCGTCTCTCGATTTTTGCTTGTAGGAAAGTGTTGCTATCTACCACTGCACGGTCCCCTCATAATAACTGTCGTTTTGTGTTTTGCTCATCCGTTCTCATCTGACAGACACCCCCGCCTCACCCTGTCAAAACTCCAACTCAGGGGGCTTGGGTGTAGAAACCCTGCCGAATCCAGACGCTGCATCCCCCCCGGTCCCTTCCACAAAGTTTATTTCAGTCCTGAGCCCCCCCCCCCCTCCGCCCCCCTCGAGCGGTTGCAGTAAGAACCGGAAATTTTGATTTAACTCTCTCCCGCCCCCCGAGCCCCCCCCCCCCCCGTTCGGAGCCGATCGGTAGGGAGCCTAGCTCGGGCAGGGCCTCGCTCTCTTGCTCCGGAAGGCTTTAATTTGCACACTCGCCGCCGGGCGGGTCTCGGGCCCCCGGGACTTGCAGGTCCCCGCCCCGCTGCGCAGCCTGCTGGCCTCGGGCCCCCAGCCACGGCCAGAGCCCCGAGCCTCCCCGGCCTCCCCGCGGGCGGCGCCTTCCCTCCGCCGTCCCTCCGCCCACCGCCGCTGTGCCCACCCCCTGCCCGCAGAGCGCTGCTCGCCGTGGCCGCAGTCAGTTACCTGCTCCGCGCGGCGAGCACGTGCGGGGGCCGACGGACACCCCAGCTTCTCGGGAGGCCAGTGCCCCTGGCCCACAGGTAAGGAGCCACGGGCTCACGTGGGTGGACCAGGGTAATGAGGGTTGGGGGGGGGGGCTGTGTGACCCCTCGGAATTCGCGTGGGTTAACTCCTTAGCGCTGAGACTGGGTAGGTTATGGGGGTCAGCTGGGGGAGCTAGAGGTCTCAAGGGGGACCTCCCACACCAGGGACACCCCGACAGCCAGGGTCCTGTGCCAACTTGAACAGATTCGTGCGCACAAACACCCACCCATACGTTCAGTTCTCATGGAACTTCTCCAAAGGAACTCCACTTGGACAGTCAGATTTAAGGCTGAAAATGCACCGTCTGGTGGGATTCCGCCCCCCACGTTTATTTTCCCTGAGCAAGTTCCCTCTGAAGCCTCCCGAGGTGTGGGTACCGGCTCCATCTTCCCCACTAAGGCATAAACGTTCACTTCGGCTTCCTGCTGGCGACCCCGCGAGCGTATTGTGCACGGAGGCGTGCACGCAGCCCACCAGGGTTGAAGCCCCCGCGAGCACGCACGCAGGCTTGCTTAGTGTCCCAAGTTTACTTTTCTTATTTAAAGATTTGCAGTTCAAATGCAACCCTGGCCAAGAGCAGCTCGGGGCTCGGCGGCGCACTAGTCCCCGTGCACGTGGGCGTATCTGCGCGGGCGCATCTGCGTATGCGCACACGCGCGAGTCGCGGTCCCGCGAGCGGCCTCCCCTCGCTGCGCTGGTGGCGACCCTTGTAGCGTTTGGCAAGGCTTCGGGAGAGGCTCATGAAGGATTTCATTGAGTGTGAAGACAGAGAGCAGAGACAGAAAGCAGAAGGAGGCGGCTGCAGTCTTTGTAGTCGCGGAGGAATGCGGAAATGTTGAAGCACTATGTCAAACTTTTTTGAAATGGGGTCAAGTCACATTCAGCCAGCGTGGGAAAGCAACAACAACAACAAAAAAGTGGAGGAGGGGATGGGGCTAAGCACCGCCGCTCGCGTCCAGGGGGTGCAGGCCCTCGGGGGTGGGACAGCGGCCGCCTCCGGGAGCCTGGGCTGGATGCGGCCGGAGGGGGAGGGCGGGCGCCGAGGCCGCGGCTCCCGCTACCTGTGTGGCCCTCGACCTGGCGCGGACCCCCGGGCGAGGTCTGGGGGTTCCTTCCGCAGCTTTTCAGGAACTCCCTCAAGGGAGCCCGGAGAGTCCGCCCTGGCTGCGCAGTGCACTCCCGCACCCAGTGGGGGTCCCGCCTTGTGTTGTTTAATTCCAGGCAGAAGGGCGAGCGGGGGAGGAGGGGTGCGGGGCAGGTAAAATGCTGGCCCAGGGTTCCGGACACGCGGCTGTCGTGGGCCAAGGTCCAGCCTAGGCTGAGGCCACCGTGGGACGGGAAAGCTCGCTCGGTCTTCCTAAGAACTGAACGGGGAAGGGAGGCCCGACCTGTCGCGCGTGGGACCCGGCCTCCAGTCCCCGGGGAGCCGAGCGACCTTTTCAGCTACCGACCTCCAGGCGCTCGGGACACCGGGCGGAGGTTCTGCCGTCATAACCCAGGGGCAGCCCCCTCTCACACCCGGGACTCCTACGTTAATCCTCCACCCCCACCGTCGTAAGGGTGGTTGCACGGGTTGAGTCGACTGAAAACTTAAGGACCAGTCACGGTTATCTTTCTAAGTCCCGAAATTACTCTTTCAGGACTGGACGAGCGAAAGTGTGACGGACTTCCCTTCCAAACAGCCTTGGGATCTCGGGAGGTTGAGGGGAGCACGACACTCCTCCCTTTCCAGGGCCCCTCGCTCTCCCACCCCTAGTAGCCCCAGCCCTCCCCTACCAGATGGTCTGTCCTCTCTGAGTTTCCACCAGGGAGGTCCTTCGAGTCGGAGGCTGGCCGAATTCTGGCTCCCCCTAAGATTGCCATACCCCAAAGACCATTTGTGTATGCGAGTCCTTTTTAAATGTCTCTCGGTAGAAAAGCTGAAAGTAGAAAGAAAGGGAGCAATTTCCGAGCAGATGTCTGACCACCCCTACTCGCGTACTCCCAGCATCGGGTTACAGGGTCCTGAAGCCCCAACCGCAGTCCTCTGCCCCACAAGGGTGAACCCCGGGCGCCCCGGAGTCGGGGAGGGCAGCGAGAACAACGGTATAGGTATAAATATTGAGCTGTGACATTGACGCGCCCGGCGCCTCCCCTCCCCCGCGCTCCAGCACACTCTGGGCTGCTCGGCACGCCCCCTCCCGTCCCGCGCGGCGCTCATCCCCGAGGGGCCCTGCAACCTCTCCTCGCGAAGACTGCACGAGCCCTGCTGGGCAAAAAAAAGTAACTTGGCTTTTCTCCGAGAAACCCGGCGAGATTAGGCAGCTGGGTGGAGGGCCCGGGCGAGCAGAGGGGAGGAGGGGAGCTGGTGGAAGCCGGTGGAAGTCTCCAGGGCTGTCTGATCGCACTTTCTCCTTGTCCTCCCGTCTCCTCCTCCTAGGTGCGGAGATTGTGGGCAGACCAAGCGGTCGCTGCGGAGGGGGAAGAGGAGGGATCGGCACTCTCCAGCGGCGGCGGCGCGCGACTCGGCTAGGCGGAGTTTCGCGGCGGCTGCGCCCGTCTTTGGCTCGCGGGCAAGGAGGGCGCCCTGTCCAGCCCGGCGACAGCGAGTCCGACTCCGGGCGTCCCCCAGGCGTCCAGACAGCAAGCGCACACTCAGGACCCTCTGTGCTGCACCGGCAGCGTCCAGCCAGCATGGAGAAGGACAGCCTGAGCCGTGCGGACCAGCAGTATGAGTGCGTGGCGGAGATTGGCGAGGGCGCCTATGGGAAGGTGTTCAAGGCCCGCGACCTGAAGAACGGCGGCCGCTTCGTGGCTCTGAAGCGCGTGCGGGTGCAGACCGGAGAGGAGGGCATGCCGCTCTCCACCATCCGCGAGGTGGCGGTGCTGAGGCACCTGGAGACCTTTGAGCACCCCAACGTGGTCAGGTGAGCCGGGAGCCCTGGCCTTAGAAGGTGCCGGCAAGGGGAGGCTGGTACCCTCCCACAATCACAATTGAGTTTTGCCAATAGAACCGGTGACCTTGACAGACAGCAGAGCAGAAAAGGCGACCTGCTATGGCTTACCTGCAACCAAGCAACTCCAAAGCGATTTCGCGCCATTGCTTGCCCCAAGGGTCCTGGGTGGGGTGAGTTGGGTGTCTTTTAGGGACAAAACCAGACGACAGTCTAGAAACATACTTTTGCCATCTGTGGGGGAATTTTCGAGAATCTGAGAATGAGAGAGGTAATTAGAACGAAATTTGAAGGGTGGAGCCTAATAGAAAGTTTAAGAAAATGTTGAAATGTGTAAGAATATGTTTGCCAATTGCAAGCATAGTGGTAGCTCTTTAAAAAAAAAAGATGTAGAACTCATGTGTAGAATGACTTCTGATGGTCTAAGAAGTTTCAATACTGACGCCTAGTGTTAAACATTGTTTGAAAACAATTCTTCTAAGGCTGAGTACTGGGAACACTAAGCCAGAAGATCCGTAGTTCAAGGCCAGCCTGTGTTAAAAAGGACCCTGACTGAAAAGAGGAAGAGTTGTTGGAGGGAAGGATGGGGGATGGGGGGTGAGGAGCCTTCTTAAAACCCTTAACTGATTTGATTGTATCACTCAAGGTCTGAGGACTGGTATGGCCTCACTTAGACTGCCCCTTCCAAGGGTTAGACGTGAATCACACCGTGTTAATTCTTAGATTCTAAAACCTGTTTTCTCTGGAAGACTTGTGCAAGCGGTGGGGAGGCATTCTAACCAGCTCTCCTGTGAAGTGCCAGCGTAGGCGGTGAGGATAATGGTGTTTTCTCGGGCCTGCTGGGGTTTCCCGGTTATTAAACAAATGCATAGCTCAGAGTTAAAAGGGAGATGCACAGACCCTTCTACAAGTTAGGTGAAGATTTACCATCCTCACCCAACTCTGTGTGTAGGAGAGTCATGATTTTGTCTTCTTCTTGTCTTCTCATTCCTGTGGGGATTTGGTGCAACAACTGTGTGCTTACTATGTGTCCTGAGGATGAAATTATGTAAATAAGAACAGCCAAATATTTTGTAGGAAGTCAAGCAATTTAACATTAGTCATCAAAATGGAGAGACCCAAGACTGACCTCTGAAATCCCAAGCCCTCTACAGACTCTGAGTCCACAAAATCCTGGGAGGTTTTTGTAGTTCTTGGTTTCCAGTACAGTCAGACTCAGGCCGGAGCGCAGCAGTGAATCATAATATATAAATAAGTAAAAGGACATTGGAAAATAGGACCCCATTAGCCTCATGCTACGTGGCAAAGGTACGAGGTTGGGATGTGGCAACAAAAGATAGTGAGATTTTGGAGACTTTCTAGTTCCCTAGAAAGTCAGAATTTACTTAAAAGCAATAGGTTGCCGTGTGTGTGTGTGTGTGTGTGTGTGTGTGTGTGTGTGTGTGTGAGAGAGAGAGAGAGAGAGAGAGAGAGAGAGAGAGAGAGAGAGAGAAGTCTGTAATAAAATGGAGGGGAAAGGGTGGCTCATGCTGACTCTCAGTTACTATCCTAGAGGAGTGAGGCTGTACCAAAGGATGAATTCCAACATGAGAATTATTTAATATCAAATTTATTCTCTCTGTTACTTGTGTAGGGTCCACTTAAGAGTGACTATCGTATATACAAATAAAGTTCTTCCAGTGAAGAGCCGTTAAACAAGCGCCCTTGCATGGCCTATTTATTGAGTGCAATCCGTTATAAATTCTTGAATCAGAAGAAGGCTGTTCTGTTATGCTGCTGAGGTCATCCCATCTGTTTTATCCTCATGAAATTGGTATGTCTTTTGACAGTTTTAGTTGACTCCATAAAGGGATTCTGAACTGCGAATTTCATTAGAATCTACTCATGAGTAAAAAGAAAAGATTCTTGCTAAGTTTGTTTTTACCTTTGTGACCCTACCTACTTTATGAGGATAAAGTGAACGTAGGTGAAAGCCCTCTATTGTAAAGGCACTTCAGGTACCTGAATACGTCAGAGGTTTCTGGGTCCCCAGGATCATTATCTGACATTTTTACCGAACAAATCAGATTGGTGTTGGACACTCAGGACTGTTATGACAAGTCTCTTCCTGGGGCCGCACGTCACCGTCGTCTGCTCGTCCCAGATAGGAAGCCCCCTGCAAACAAAGGACAAACACCAACCAAGTCCAATGTTCTTATAGAAATATGGGTGAGGGGTGCTTAAGGAACAGGAGCAGAAGTGACTCACAGACAGCTGCATCACCGAAGCCCACCCTAGCTTGGGTGACAGCTTACAAGCCTGAGAACCTGAAGCACACTGCAGGTAACAGCTCAGGTTGGAGAGTTGAGATGCCTCAGCTGGTCTCAGACTCTTTGCAGCTCAGCTCCACTGATGGAGGTCTTCTTGGCAGCATGATTGCCCTTCCGAGGGACTCTCAGCTTCGAAGGCAGGACCTGGTGCCTGGTTAATTCTTGGTCAGTTTCAAGGACTTCCTGAGGCTGCTCTAAGTTGTTCGTCTTCTGCTTAAGGAGCTTCCTGGAGGATGGAATGTTTTAATCCCCAAGGACCAAGAAGCTGCTTGGGTACCCATACCCTGAATTTGTTAGCAAAGGCAGTTGGCAGGCTCCACGTGAGATTAGTGAAGTGTCCGAAGTGTCCTAGCCAGTGATGTCATCCTCACAAGCCGCCATCCCCATTTCCTGTTGGTTTCCTTCCTGTTTTTATTTTTCACTGCCCTGCCTCCCACCCCTCATGACTTGCTTGGCTAAGCTAGGAATTCTTTTTTGGGGGGAGGGGGACGATGTTAGGAAATCCAGTACAGGTGACAATAATTCCTTTCCTTCCAAGAGAGAGTGTCAAAAATGAGCCCCTCTAACCTGTAATTTATGTCCTGCCTGAGGCAACTTTTACACCCTTAAGCCTGTTTGTTTGTTTGAGATTGTTTAAAAAGGACAGATGCTTTTTACATGCCTTCAAGCCAGAAGTAATTGGTCGTAATTATAGTCCCTGTCCACACATAGCTAAGTCTCTAAGCTTGAAAGCGCCCAATAAACATATTAGTTTTCACAGAAGTTTTAAGATTTAATTTTGATGGATTTACCAGAAAGGCAGACTTGTTATTGCTGGTGTCCAAGCACTCTGAGCCTGCACAGCAGCAGTCATGCCTTCCTGCACTTGATACTTCCCAGGCTCAGGCTTGATGAACCAGTAGTGTCCTGCACATAGATTTGCTCTTATTTTACAGTTCGTAATCCTGAGGTCTGGAGCCTTCGCCAGAATCAGACTGTAAGGTTGGCGTTTTTGCATTCCACAGATGAGTTCTGTTTGCCATCCTGAAACAGAACACAGAGATGAACTAAAACATGTTTTTATCAGCAGTCTGCTTATGCACCAAGTGTATATTGAGGGCCTACTATGTGCCAGACAACTTCTAGAAAAAAGAAACAGGGTAGGGCAATGAGCAAGTTAGAGGGAATTGCTAACCTTGTGAAAGTTGCTCGTTTTTGCCCCTCAAGATAGGGTTTCTCTTTGTAGTACTGGCTGACCTGGAACTAGCTCTGTAGACATGGTTGACCTTGAACGCAGAGATCTGCCTGCCTTTGCCTCCTGAGTGCTGGGATTAAATAAAGTATGTCCTACTATACCTGGCTGCTCGTGGGTTCCCTCCCTCCCTCCCTCCCTCCCTCCCTCCCTCCCTCCCTCCCTCCCTCCCTCTTAAAAAATGTATTTGTCAGTCTAAGCCAGGCATGGTGGTGCTTGCTTGTAAACACCAGAACTCTGGTGGCAGTGGAGGCAGGAGTTCAAGGTCATCCCCAGCTACTTGGCAAGTTAGAGTCCAGATTGAACTGCAGGAGACCATCTCTGGTCTTTATTTCAGGTTCTGCTTTCTCTCATTTAACCTGACCAGTTGAATAAAGCTACTAATGTTTGTGACAATTTAGTTAACGAACTTGCTGAGTAGCTAAAGGAGATAAAACACTAATCAGTATCACTTGATGTATGTAGATAGATTAAATTTTCCCTTAAAAACATACGAGTTGATCTATATTAAAAGACATTGACATATTACTAATATGTTGTAGTGATATTTCATTTGTATTTAAATAAATAAAACTTGTCTGAATATCAGAAAGTAAAACAGCCATACTGGTCAGCCTTACAGACCAGGCAGTGGTGGCACACACCTTTAATCCCACCAGCCACACTGGTTAGCAGTAGAGGCCAGGAGGTGGTGGTGCATACCTTCAATCCTAGCACTAGAAAGGAATATAAAACAGGAGGAGAGAGTTCTCAGCTGAGTCTCAGTCTGAGGATTTGTGGAGGCAGGATTGCCATTTGGATCTGAGGTAGAGGTAAGCGGCTGGCTGCTTTGTTTTTCTGATCTTCAGGTTGAACCCCAATATCTGTCTCTGGGTTTTTATTATTCATACTACAATATGTGTGAACACTTGAGCTCCATTTGTTCAAAAAGTGTTAAAGAAAGAAGGTTTATCTAAAAATCAGTTGTAGGAAAGATACCTAGTGACACTTAGCCACTCAGCTGGTTCTGCTGGCCTTGGATGATCAGCTCAGCGAGGCACAGCCAAACACTACCTGTGCTGCCCTAAGCTTTGTTGGAAAAATGATTCAAATTCAAGTATTGGCTCTGCAAGCTAAGGTATTATTATTATTAGATTAGTATTTAGTCCTGTATTAAAAGCAAAGGAAACGAGATGTGCAGCTCAGTGATTATTTAAGGAGCTGCTTCTGATTTTCTCACTGTAAAGATCTTAGCACTACGTAGTGTGAAAGGAGAGGAAAAGCGTGGCCTGTTGGGCTGGAGAGATGGCTCAGTACCGAGAAAATGTGGTATGTGTGTTTTTGACAATGTATGTGAAGCCAGGTAGCTAGAGGTGTCGGTTTGTGGAAATCCTTATTGATAAGTGTCCTTTTGTGGGTTAATGATCTCTTTGGGGGGCTGACTTCAGTGAAAACAGGAAGAGGAAGACTTTGGGTCTCCAATTAAACTTCAGTGTTTAAAGTACATGTGTCCCTTCTGAGCTCTGGAAAAGGTGGAGTTGTCACAGCTGTTTCATAAACAGGTGTTTTGACAGTGGCATGCCGCTTATTCTCTTCTTGGAGTTGAAGTTGGTGACGCTGAGGTTTCAGTGTGTGTGTGTGTGTGTGTGTGTGAAGTACGTACTCACGGGATTCGTGGACTAGAAGTGAATGGGGTAAGGGAGCGAAGTTGTAGAAGCGTGTCATGACACACTGGAATAACTGAATAACTCTCGGGATGTTTGCTCTTGTTTGAGAACCATCTGTGGACATGGATCCTTGTTTTTTGTTTTTTTACTTTGTTTTGTTGTTGTTGTTGTTTTTTTTTGAATGATGCTTCTAATTCATTTCCTACCCATTGCCTGCGTTCCCGAGCCTGGTTAGTCTCCAGGATGTGTGTCCCAGCAGTGTGGCTAGAGTGTTTCATTTGGTGACACCGTCTCCTAAGGCTTCCCCTTGAAAACCCCTTCCCTCCCTCCCTGAACTTCTACATTGCTGCCTTACTTGTGTTCCTGGGTAATTTTGGTGCTCGTGTTTAGGGGACAGCAGTGGGATGAACCTGTCATTACACCGGAATGTTTGTTTTCAGCTCACAGGTAAAGCGTGCCTTAGTAATCTTTTCATTTAGATTTAGTTGATAGAATTGCTGTTTAATACACACCGTTGGAGATTTATTTATTTATTTATTTATAAATAGCTGATTACACATTTGGACAAATAGACCAAAGGGCAGTATTTTTCTATTGTTAAAAATAGTGCTTCACTGTTAATTATTCTTGAGGAATTAAAAAAAATATTTTCTGTGTATGGTTGTTTTTCTTGCATGTATATGCATATATGCACCCTGTATGTGCCTGCTAACTATGAAAGGTAGAAGAGGGTGTCAGATCCCCTGGAACTGGAATCATAGATGATTGTTAGCTTCCATGTGGGTGCTGGAGAATCAAACTTGGGTCTTCTTGAAGAACCGTCCGTGTTCAGGGTGCCTAACGTAACTTACTGTTTTTCATTTATTTAGGGAACGTGTATTTGCCAGCCAACAGTTACAGACATAGAAAGCACAGTCATTGTGTTTTTGCAGATATTTTGGGTTAACATTGATGTTGAAGATTTGGGGGTGTTAGTTCTATTATTGTAGGTATACGTGAAGTCTATTGAGTAAGACCCTTCAAATACATCGCATATTTGAAAATGATTTGGCTCCCCTTGCTTGTCTTCACTATTGATACTGCCTTAATAGTATTTCCATGTGTCCTCTCTGCACTTGTTGTTTGTGGACAGACCTTTCTGGTTCCGGAAGATGCCCTTCTTACATCCGTTTCTTTGACTTTATTTGAAATAATAAACTTCAGCTTGGGGCCCCTCCCCGTACCACCCTGAAATGCTTCCTGTATTTCAGGGCCAGTGTTTCAGGTTGCCTTGTTGGAGTGCTCTTTAACATGGTCTCTTCTTGGGCATGCTCCTGTCTTGACAGCTTCGCACCTCGTGTGGCAATTTGAACATATTCCCTTATATTAACTGTTACATAGAACACTTCCATCATCCTCAACTAATTCTAGTTGGAGGATCCCTGAGGCAGAGTCTGGTGATAATGCATATCCAGGGAGAAGGAAATGAATGCTTAACTAATGAGTGATGTCATAGGAAAGGGGTGCCAAGGAAAGAACCCTTTCGAACATTTGCATGACATGAAAGAATGTCAGCTAAAGAGGTTGAGTTGTTTTTCTCCAAGGTAGATCAGAAGTAGATGCTGGATGCTGAGACAGTAGAGGTGTATTTGCCGAGCATCTTTGTTGAAATGGGATCCACACTGTGGTCTCACACTGAAATGTCCCCAGCCGTCCCACCCTGTAGATGAAGGTACGGTGTCTGAAAATGGCCTCCAGAAATACAGCAAGATCAACCAGGTTGATGAGAGAGGATTTGAAGACTCATGATTACCAGTGTGTGTTTGGATATGCTTGGACTTTTTCTCAGTAGACGTATACCACTCATGGACTAGGAGCTGGAAGACTTTGATTTTTTTTTCCTATCTCCTCGACGTACTAGCTGTGTGATAATGGGCAAATTACTAATATTTCCTGGGTGCCATTTCTCAATAATAAAGGAGGAAGTTATTCCTATACTTTGGACATTAGTGGGTTGATATAATCAAATGAAACTATTAAAAGGTCAGACTGTAGAAAAATGAAAATTATTAGCAAAACTAACCCCTGCCCTTGAGTAGAAACTATAATTTTATGGAGGAAACTGCCAATTGCACAGATGAAATGAGAGTCTGTATTTCACGCTCTGCCACCCCTTGTGATGGCATGAATGGATTCAGTGTTGCAGCAAAGGGAAATCTTTAATCTGTGTTGAGAATTAATGTTGAATTTGCCCAGTGTTGCATCTCGGTAACTCAGTCTATTAGTAGAATCCCGTTTTTCCACGTGAGAGTCTGTAGACCCTCCGGAGGTCTTGCAGACGGGACCCTGATTTCCTTTGTGTTTCATGTTCTAAAATAATGCGGTGATTTACTTGATTCTCCGCTTGCTAGCTCTTCTTTAACTTTTCCACACTAATTTATTAGCATTTGTGTGTGTGTGTGTGTGTGTGTGTGTGTGTGTGTGATGGACACCCACACATGCATATAGAGGTTGGGGACACCTGGGAAGGGTTGGTTCTCTCCTGCCATGCGGGTTCCAGGAATTGAACACAGATCATCAAGGCTGGCAGCAAGCGCCCTCTCACCCACACTCCCACTTTTTTCAAATCATAAATTCTCAGACCTAATTACTCATTTATGTGACACATTTGAGGACCTCTGCTTAATTTTAGAGTCTTTTCCTGTCACATAGCTGCTCTGTGGCATTGTTCTACGCTGTCCTTAAGTCATTAGGACGCACTGTTCTGAGTGCCTCTTTTCAGGGGCACTCATTTATAGTAAACCCTCCCTTTTTTCTCAACTTTCTTTATTGATAAGCGCTCTCTTGATCTTCGTGGCGGGTATTCCTAGCGGTTTCTATAAAACACTCACTTTTCCTAGCATGCTTTTGGTTTTAAAAGGCAGGCAAGTATTACATCATGAGTGCTGCTGCTTCCTTAGCAACTAAACAAGAAAAACAAAGACTGTTTCAAGGACTAACTTTTCAAGAATATGTTTTTATTTATTTATAATTATTTTTAACTTATTTAATCTATGTAGGTGTTTTGACTGTGCATGCCTGTTGCCTGTGTAAGCCAGAAGAGAGTGGTGGATTTCCTGGAATTAGAATTACAGATGGGTGTGAGCTGCCATGTGGGCGCTGGAAACTCTTCCTGAGTCTTCGGCACGAAAGGACAAAGGGTCTTAGCTGTTGAGGCATCTCTCTGACCCCAAGCAATACAGTCTTTAAAAAATTGAGTGGAGACTAAGCAAATCTATTGTCTCAGATTGGGAGTTTTAGGTGATCTAGTATGCATCCCAACCCTATAAAATGGTTTTAGAAAAATGCTGAAGAATGGTAAAAATAAAATTCTTAATCTCGTTGAGCCTTTAAGAGCCAAGACATACAGATTTGAAAAGCTGAATAGAAGGTTTTACAGAGCTGATTGTGAATAAAGAATGTGACATATGATCTTTGAAATAACACATTTTTACATAAAAACTATAACATCCCACTAGTCATTCTAAATTATTTTAACTTTTGTGATTTAACTTAATAAATTTCTGGATTTTTAAGCTGCCACTGATGTCAACTTTGCAGGGGCAAAGTCTTTTAGAATTTTACTCTCTGCTTCTCTCTACTTCTGACTGGCTTGGAGTGATGGATCCCAGTAAGATCTGTATACAGTTGAATCCACTGGTACAAATTCCAAATCCCAGGTCTAGAAATCCAGCAGGGCATAGTAGCATAAGCCTATAATCTTGACAGAGGTTGAGGTAAGAGGATTGGAAGTTCAAAGCCAGTCTCTGCTACATAGCAAGTCAAAGACTAACCTGACGTGCAGGAGATCCCGCGGAAGGAGGAAGGAAGGTCAGCTGACTGGCTACTGGCTTTTGCGATGAATCAAGGGAAGCAAATTTATTAAAAGTGGTCCATGTTTTACTTCAGTTGATAAAATAGATAAAATAAGAACTGTATCTATCATTAGACAGTGGGGACTGGGCTAGTATGAGACTGTTTCTGAAATACATGCATGGAAATGAGGGATGATGGGGCACAGTGGTAGCTGTTAAGTTGAGGATGCAGGAAAGAAGCTGGGCCAGTAACAAGGTCTCAAAATTCCCAGATGTAGCATGGAATCTAAAAGGAATAGAAAACTCTACCATGTTGAAGAACTCCGTGAGCTCATGCTTATTTAATGAATGAAATCAGACTGTCAGCCAGGGGATGGTGGCGCACGCCTTCAATCCCAGCACTTGGGAGACAGAGGCAGGCCGATCTCTGTGAGTTCCAGGACAGGCTCCAAAGCCACAGAGAAACCCAAAAATAAAACAAAAAACAAACAAACAAAAAATCAGAGTGTCCTCAGAATTTTATAGGAATAAATCAAATTGTTTGGCTGCTTTTCTTGAGGACGTTGTTTTAATGATCGTTAAATGATTTAAATTGTTACACATAGCCCACTCACGTATTGCTGAATAAGTTATTCTTATTAATAAGAATTAATGTGTGCTGTGTGCTTGCTATTAGATAAGATTTGCAAGAGAGTGAGAATCCTAATCATCCTATCCATGCATTACTTCCTGTTTGTAGGACAGTGTCCTGCAGGTGTTTTGTTAAGTAGCTGTCAAGTAAATAAGTGGATGAAGGGATGGAATCTTACTGTAGTAGGATCATTGATAACAAAATGTAAATTAACACCGCATTTCAGTGGGCACTGCATTTTTCTATGTCTTGAGGATAAGCAGCCTAATAACTACAGTAGTATGTGGTTCAGTCTTTGACTGTAAAATGAGTTAGGAAGCAGGAGCTGGTTAATAATGTAGTGATTGGCAAGCAGGCCAAGCCATGAGATGTCCCTTGTAGGTCTTCTCACCACCATGACTTTGTATCAGTAATGGCAAATGATAACGATACCACTGTAAGTGGTCATTACTCTTTCTGCAGACTCGATTTAGATATTGTGGTGGAAACAACAGTTTCGTATCTGGACTGAATTTTCAAGAATTGTTTGGTATATGTTTCCTTTGGTTAGTGTAAACTCTAAGGCCTTTGCGTAAATGGCTGTATGTGTTCTCTTACTGTCTTAATTAGTTTCTATTGCTGTGGAGAGATGCCATGACCACAGCAGCTTTTATAAAGAAAATATTTGGTTGAGATGGTGACTTACGGTTTCAGAGGTTCAGTCCGTAATCATCATGTCCGGGGAGCGTGGCAGTTGAGAGTGTGGTGGTGTGCAGGCAGACATGGTCCTGGAGAGGTAGCTGAGAGTCTACGTCATGCAGGCGGTCAGGAAATGCAGGAGATTCGGGGCTGTATCTTGAGCATATACGAGTCCTCAAAGTCCACCTCCACATTGACACACTTCCTCCAACAAAGCCACACCTCCTAATGGTGCCACTCCCACCACAGGTACTGAGACTGAAGCCCTCAGCCCTCTGCTTTGTACCAGGACTACATACGCATCCTCTGATCGGCCGGTGGTCACTATCAGCTCTAGAAATACTTTTTTAGTAAAGGAGGGAAGAAAGGAAGAATAGAGTAGAAAAGGAAAAAAAAAGTGCTATCCCAGTATGTTACCGAAGTTCAGTACCAAAATTTGTAGAGGAGGGAAAAGTAGCTGTTGCCTTTCAAAGTTAGTGACATTTTACTGTCAAAGTGATGTTTGGATTAATGTCATCTAGTCGTGAGTTTCCTCAAAATTTAGAGGTTTGACACAGTCATTTTCAGAGACATGGTTGCGGTGGGGGGAGCTCAACACAGTGAGTGGCGTTCCTCCATCTGCCCCCCTTCTTGTCTCAGATATAAACTGGAAGCAAGTCAGCAGCTAGGAACTCACATAAAGATTGTGTCTTCTTAAGTCTAGTTGTTCAAGTTTTAAGTGGATTGGTTGGTAGGTAAGTATGGCCTGGGTACTTAGTCTGGGTTGATCCATGCCTGTACACCTGGCCCAGGCTTCCTTTAAGAATCTAAACCTTCACAGTAGTTGACTTACATGGTGTCTCTGGGTTCCAAAGCCGGAGTCCCCAAAACTACTTTTATCAATTTTGTTGGTTACAAGTGAATTCAAACCCACAGACTCAAGGGAAGGAAACCTGTGCCAATAGAAGGAAGGCTAAAGAATTGGCTACCTCTTCATATAGTCAGCCTTTTTCTGTAGCCGTGACATCGGTACATGGTACCTATTTGGAAATGCATATGACTAAATAGCAAACAACAAAAGCCAAAATGATTTGCCTCCCACCCGCCTCTTGCTCTCCCAGCACTCTCCACACACGACTTCTTAACGGTGTCTTGGGTTCTCGTGGTAACTGCCTCCATAATCTAAAATATGCTAGTTTTGTATGTTGATATTAAACTCCAGACACTTTGGGCTTCCTAACCTAAAGATGAGAATTTAGTTTCCTTCATCTGTTGCTTTTTAAAATTTTGACATCCTTATTTCATACAATAATTTTGAATGGTATCCCACAGCATCACTCTGCTGCACCGCAATTTGATTCCATGAGAAGAGACTCTCCCTAACTCCCCTCTGCTCCTCAGTCCCTGTAACAGCACAGTGCTTGTTGCTCTTAAATACTGTGTTCTCTTCTTTCCTGTTTCATGTAAAGTTCATTCTTGGAAGTTTGATGGCCGCAAAGTGGTTACAGTTATTATATGCAGTGGTGTTTCTGTTTTCTTGTTGTACAGGTTTAACTTGGTAACTCATTAGGACTTTTGTAGACCTTCCTTACCTTAGATGTTTCTTGTTCAGTGTCACTTGTTTAAAGTCATGCCCTATTTGTGTGTTCTTTTTATCAAGGGAAAACTGCCTTGTACCATTTTTCTCCCTGGAGTTTATGGTTGTCATTGTATTTTTTCTTGTTCTTTCCACTCATAATCCACGTTCTTCAGAAATCCCACGCGTAAGTGGTACTTGTTCTGTTTCATTTCATTGAATTGGCTAAGCATCTGTGAGACATGGCTGCCAGTATAATCACTTCAGAGCCTCGGCAAGTCAGTGCCTTCACCTTCTTGGACTCCTGGTAGCTTTTCTCTTCCTATCGTTGTCCACTCTTCTTTTCCTTGAGATTCCTATATATGGAATCAAGAAGCAGGCTCGTGCGAGCGCGTGCGTGTGTGTGTGTGTGTGTGTGTGTGTGTGTGTGTGTGTGTGTGTGCAGTATGATTTTGCTTTGCTTTGGGTTTTGTTTTTGCTTTTATAGAAAATAATTTTGAGATTCATTCTTGTTGTGGACTCTGTCAGTAGAATGAACATTCTTTCCCGTTGCTTGATTTTGCCACAGTTGTTTGTTCATTCACCTGTCAATTGGTATTGTTTCCAGAATAGAGCTCTTGTGAGTGATGTTTTTATGACTTCTCATGTCTGGATTTTTGCACTGACATGACACATGCTTTCATTTCTGGGGCAGACATATAGAAGTGAGTTGATAGTTATCATGGTAAAAATGTGCTTAATTTTAAAAGAAACTGCCAGACTTTTCCAAACTGTTTATATCATTTCTATTAGCAATATGGTGAGTTTTCCGTCCTTTTTAACTCTAGGTTGTGTGAGTCTTTAATTGTCATCATTCTGTATTTCTTGTAAACTACAAAACTGACTTTTTAATGGTCATATGTTGCTATAGGATGACTCATATTTTGTAGTGCATGTTCTCTAGGGTTTATGATGTAATGTGTATTTGAGTTTAGTGATTTATTTTTTTTTTTACTTTTTAAATATCTGTAGTCCCATCTCTCATTTCTAATGTTAATAATTGCTGCTTCCTCTTTTTTTGTTGCTCTTTTGTGTTTTTTTTTAAAGTGTATTTTATTTTCTGGTTGCTTTTTTGTCTGCACGTATATCTGTGTAAGGGTGTTGCTTTACTTGGAACTGGAGCACTGCAGACAATTGGAAGTTGCCATGTGGGTGCTGGGAATTGAACCTGTAGAAGAGCAGCCAGTGTTCTTAATGATTGAGCCATTGCTCCAGCCCACTTCTGTGGGGTTTTGTTTGTTTTGTCATTTTTATCTTCATTTAACCAGTCTTTGGTTTCATTGATTTCTTTTGTTTTTATTTTTGACATTTGTTTGCTGCTCCCTTCCTTTTAATACTTAATTATCTTTTATTTTAGCTTAAAATAGCCATATTTTAATGCAGGCATTTATGTTGTTTTATTTGCTTCCTATAAATTTTAGCATGTGGTAGTTTCATTTCATTCAATTCAGAGTATTTTAAAGTTTTGTAGCTTCTCTTTAACCTGTAGATTTTTACATTACTAAGCAGATAAAGATTTACAAATATTTTCGTTGTAATTAAATTCTGTTGTAATCTGAAACATTTTGCATGATTTTAGTCCTTTTAAAATTCCAGTAGTTCCTTTGATCTGCCAAAAGTTTGTTTTGATACCTACTCGTCATTTTTTGCCTTGTTTTAGTTGTTTTTTTCTTTAAGTCTTTTTTGGTTTGTATTGGTTTTGGTTTTTTTTTGTTGTTGTTGGCTTGCTTGCTTTTTATTTTTGGTTTTTTGAGACAGGGCTTCTCTGTTACTTTGGAGCCTGTCCTAGAACTACCTCTTGTACACCAGGCTGGTCTCGAACTCACCCAGATCCGCCTGCCTCTGCCTCCCGAGTGCTGGGATTAAAGGTGTGCGCCACCAGTGCCCGGCTCCTTTAAGTCTTTTTAGTGTGATTAAAATATCTATAATCACTGTAATATCTTTGCTGTTGTATAAATGATGTCATTTCTGAGTCTACTTTGAGGACTGATTTTTCTCTTAATTGCAGCCCACACTTTCCTGTACATCCGCCTAACTTTTTTGTGTTGAAGGTTAAATGTTGTGTTACATTGATAAGTGCTTTAAAGAGTGTTGTCTCAGTACTAGGCAGTCGTGTTGGGTTAAGGTTCACCTTGATATTTCCAAGGCTTAGTTTATTTCATTGCTGCTCTTGGTGAGGAGACCTGGTGTTGGCTTTAGCAGCATTGTTCTCTTGTGCTCTGTCCTTTTCACAGTGGGAACTTGAAAGACTGCTTGCTCTCCCGAAACCCTAGTAGTCCTTCTGCTCCCAGCTCTCCGAGCGCGCTGCTTTGCTTGTAAGACAGTATTATCTGGAAAGCGTCCATAAGTGTAGAACAAGCATTGGCCCATTCTTTCAGTGCCTGTTGCACCTGCTGTCCGAGTTCCCTCTCATATTGTAGGTTTCATACTGTTAATACACCATCTCAAAGCCAACAGCTGGTATAAACTCTTCACATGCGAGAGATAATATGACATCATATTTGGAATGTTGACAAACCTATTTTTCCTAAGGGAAACAAACTAGAAAACTTAGAGAGGTAATTATATATTAATTCATTGCAGGAATTTCCCATGTCTGATGATTTAAAAGAATAAATTCTGCTTGTAAATGAATCATTACCAACTCAACTGAAGCTGGTTGCACACTCAGGTTTACTCACCATGGTAAACCTGTTTTTGATAGAGACAGGAAGTGAAAAAGCAAGGTCTATGAGATTTTTTTTCAAGGAAGTCTCTCAGCCGGTCTTTTAATGTTTCTCATTTAGGCTTTGGTCGCCAGGGTAAATGACTCAAGGTATCTATTGCTGTGTGGCTGTTTTTAAAGGGGGAATTTCCCCATGTTCTCTCCTCCCTTAAATAGCTAATTATATACTGGAAGTTTCAGTACTTTGTTCGGAGCTTGTGAAGTCAGCACATTTGTGGAAGCTCCCTGTGAATGTAATTCCGAGCTGCACTGATGCTTTTGTTGCTCCATCTCTGCAGCTAGCTCAGTACTGTAAGGACACAATTCTATTGCTATTCCCCCTCACATTTGATGTGGTAGTTTGCATACAGCTGCAGTGTAGACAGTTACCTTTGAAAGGAACATTTGGCTGCTCTAATTTGATTAAAGAAAACCACCTCAATCATTTCTAGACTGAGAACGTTTTCATTTTAACTTGGCAGTCAGAGTTGGGAATGTCCTCACTGCTCTTAGCTGTGGATGGAGAGCAGTTGGGAACAGAGCCAACGGCCTCCATGACGGAAGCTTTGATGCATTTTCTGTTTGCGACAAGAAGCAATATTATATAGGATTGATTCCATTTCTTTTTCTCTCCCGGCTTTCTGCATCCTTGATTTTCACCTCCTTCTCCTTTTTACTATTATTTACTTAGCAATTCTGATAAATAAGTGGATTCTGGCAGGTATAGATTGGCACTCTAAAGTGATTTGGGACTCTCAGTCCCTAGTGAACACTCTTTGTCCCATTTTTACATTGAATGAAGATTCCCAAATCCCAAGTTACCATGAATTAAATGAGCTTTCTTCAGCATTATTGGGAGAGGCCTGGAAGGATTTTGGATCACAGATTAAGGTTAGAGTTTGTTTGTAGCTTGCATTGAAGAAAACTGTCCCTGTCACGCCAACAGATCCTATGCTAGACAACTGTCTCCCAGCTGCAGACCTGTTCTTAAGCTCAGAAGTCTGATCGCTCATTCACGTAACAGTCTAGAATTGATTATTTTGCTTATGGCTTGGCCTCAACTTCATATGCATACATGTGCTGTGGAAAATAATTGAATAAGCATGAATAAAATGGTTGAGATTTCATTCAAATACTCTTCTATACACACTACTCTTGGGAAAGGTATCTCAGTTGATAAGTTTGAATGTGGGAATGCATGAAAAAAATTGAGAGTACATTTAAAGCCCTGGCAGTAAAAGATATAGTATTGCTCAGTCACTAAATAAAATATTATGTTATCTCCAGGAGTGGAAATTAGTTGAGGACTCATGCTTTGTTTTATGTGACGAACACATTATGCTTCTTACCTCTTTAAACTCCAAAGAAAACACTTGTGGGAGAACACACATTGGGCCTCTGGAGTCATGCGATAGAACACAGTGGGCCTCTGGAGTCATGCGATAGAACACAGTGGGCCTCTGGAGTCATGCGATAGAACACAGTGGGCCTCTGGAGTCATGCGATAGAACACAGTAGGCCTCTGGAGTCACGTGATAGAACACAGTAGGTCTCTGGAGTCATGTGATAGAACACAGTAGGCCTCTGGAGTCATGTGATAGAACACAGTGGGCCTCTGGTGTCATGTGATAGAACACAGTAGGTCTCTGGAGTCATGTGATAGAACACAGTAGGTCTCTGAAGTAATTTGATAGAACACAGTAGGTCAGGAGCTTTATGCTTGGCCAGTAATGAATTGTGTGACTGGTTGGCTTTCCTCCTCAGGCACTCAGCACAATGTTTTGGTGGGATCTTGTTTGTTTTTTCATTGTCTGTAATTGTTTTTAGAAAGAATTATATCGTTGCATAATGCAGTAGTATTGAAATCTGTCTCATTTACTATTACTATCCTAGGCTTATTTTCTCTTGTGTTCCTAGCCTGAGTGACAAACATTCAAATCCTGAGGAATTATTGAGTGTCTTTAATAAAACACATAGGAGCTAGCCTAAAACCCAAATTTTATTTTCAAAAACTATCTAATAACAGGGATGGAGAGATGGTTCAGTGGTTAAGAACACTGACTTCTCTTCCGGAGGACCTGAGTTCAATTCCAAACACGCACACGACAACTCACAACCATTTGTTCTAGTTCCAGGGGATCCATTGCCCTCTTAGCACACATGTGGTGGACAGACAACAGCCATACAGATACAATCATAAAATAATAATAATAATAGTAACTATATCATGAAGACCAGATATGGCCATGTAAGCCTGTAGTCTTAGCACTGTTATGGAGGATGGGCAGACAGGGAGAGCTTGAATTCAGCACGAGCCTGGGCTAGTCGGTCAGTGCCATCTTCACCTCCCTGCCCCAAGCCTACCAAATGCCTCATTATATTTTTATCTTGGCTGTTGTCTACTTCAGCACCGTTCTCATAGTAACAGAAAAGGAAGCTAGGGTAGGATTGTTGTTCCCATTTTACAGACAGAGACAGAGTTTAAATGACTAGACCACACGTCTCTACTCTAGGGTATGATTTGCTATACAATTTCCTAATATGGCAAGCGTGTCAATCATGCAAAGATCATTTGGATTTGACTGATTAAATGAATATAAACTGCCTGCTGATAAAGATACTAAGTTTTGATGTGAGCACTATTTCATCTTTTATTGTTGAAAAAGAGGTATAATCATTTAATTCTGATAAAAAATACCACGTTTTTATTTTTGGTGCTAGGGATAGAGCCCAGGTTATCAAACATACACATGAACACACACACACACACACACACACACAAACGGTTGTAGCTTGCATTGAAAAAAACTACTCCTTGTCACAGCCTGCAGACCCTGTGCCAATCAGCTGTCTCCCGCACACAGACTGTTTTAGAACTGCAAGGTCTGATTGCTTCTTAGTGTATTTATTCTGTTGATTATGGACTGGCATTGACTTCATATGTGTGTACATATGGGTTATGGAAAATATTCGAGCATGTCTCCATCCACACGTAGATTATGTATTATTGGGTGTGTGGAGGCATATGCCCGAAGATGTCTGTTGTTGTGCCTGCATTCAGCATTCCACAGTGGACCCTAAGCAAGAGAAAGAGAAGATGGATTGTGTGTACTCTTTGGCTCAGTACTTCCTGGGTTCCCTTTGCAGCCAGGCTGGCATCAGATGACTTTGGTCCAAGCTTAAGGTTTCTTAGAATCATTTTTTTTTATCATAAAAGGAAACGTTCAGTTATTTCTTCTTTTTTCTGTTTTTGATTTATTAATGCTAGGATGAACTATTCTTCTTCGCACAGCACCAGATACTGTGTGTTCTTCAGTGGACTCTGCTTAAGGAAATAGATGTGTCCCTGGACTGTATGTAAATATATCTCTACCTCCTGGGACAGTCCTGCTGTAATCCATTTGGTCTTTATTCCTTCTGTGCAAACTATTAACAGACAAAAGCGGAAGGAGAAGGAGTTCAAATGTCTCTAGTATTTGCATCTTAAGCTTTACCAAAGTCTTAATGACCAATGACACACCAAGCTGTGGCAATCTCGATCTGCTTTGAAGGCCCCTGTCACTTTCTAGTTGGTCCAGGCTAGGCCCACTGTTGGCAAAGTCAGATGGCTTTTACTCCTTGGTTTTGCTTTTCAGACTGGAGAAAGATGTTAGCCAGACCGTGTGTTAGTGGTGAGCGCAGATGGAGGTGAGAACTCAGGTTTCCCTGCAATCTGCAGGCTGTCGGGCATCAGTTGCAGGTGCTCTCTGACAGTTTCTCTCTGTTGATATTTGGTGGCGCACGCCTTTAATCCCAGCACTCGCGAGGCAGAGGCAGGCGGATCTCTGTGAGTTTGAGACCAGCCTGGTCTACAGAGTGAGTTCCAGGACAGGCTCCAAAACCACAGAGAAACCCTGTCTCGAAAAACCAATATATATATATATATATGTTGTTTAAAAGCTATTTTAAACATCTGAATATTTTGCTTCTTTAGAAATATATTTTTATTAAAATACTTAGTTGTAAGTCTTCACTGTAAGTGAAGAAATTAGCAACGTTATATCAAGAATATGGCTAAAATCTTTCTTGTTGCTGTGATAAAATACGCTGCCAAAAGCAAGTTAAGGAAGGAAGGACCCATTTATTTTAACATACAGTTCAAGATACAGTCCATCTTGGTGATGGTGTCAAGATGGCGGGAGCCCGAAGAGGGCGGTCGTATCCCATCCACATGGGAAGACAGAGTGGGATGAATGCAAGCTTGTTAGTGCCTGGCCTGCTTTTGTTTCTTCCAAGGTCCAGGATCCCCTGGTTAAGACGGAACTTCCCATATGAACTAATGTCATCAAGGTCTTCTCCCTCAGGAAAACCCAGAGGCCCATCTCCAAGGTGACTGTAATTCTGTCGAGTTGAGTACTAGCCATCACAGTGGCTTTATTTAAAAAGCCAGTATTTACTATTGAATGTATTTATGTGTTTTCATATTGACTGAGGCTTCACAAATTAGAAGAATGTCTGTCCCTTTAGCTGCCTTCTAACGAGCAGAAGCAAAAACCTGACAGGAAAGCCCTGATCTTTTTGTGAACATAATTCAAATGAAAATTCAGCTTTGAAGAAGTCATGTTACATAATCATACTGAAAATGTGCAGCTAATAATGTAGTTATTTCTATGTCTTTTACTCAGAAACATACTTTTATTTACTTGACTGGTCCTACTGTCTGGAAATGGACTATATTCTGATTGTTCTTCTGATCATCTAATCTCAAAATACTTGAGAAATTACATGAAGAGCTTCATTCCAGAGTAAGAGATTTTCAGAAGCTGTTGCAGAATTGAGCTCTGAATTCCACTCTGTTGACGACTAAAATGTAATCGTAGGTGAAGATAGACATGTTATAAAGCTGGTCTGTGCTGTCAGAATACCTGCCGATTCCACAGTAAAGTATTTAAATAAGCAGTGTTGACCTCCAGATTCTAGAAGGTGCTTACAAAGTTATGTATTTCTGACACATCTGTGACATTACACAGTTGGGAGACTTGTACCTTAAGGACTGAGCCCTCTGACCCACGACAAATGAGAGTGCCAATGTAGGCAAGACAAAAGAAAGCCCTCTTCTCGTGAGCTGTCGGATGTTGCTGTAGGAATCTGAAAGTCGGTATTGTGTGCCTAAAAGTGCAAGCTTCTGAGTCTGTGCCGTAGCCTCAAAATGAATATTTTGATTAATTTTTTATTATATTATAATTTATGCCCATTCAGTAAATACCGTGTTTATTGAGCTATAGTAGGAAAATATACTAACACTCACACAAACAGAAAGATACTATAGGAGGTAAGTTCAGCCATCTGGGAGAGAGAATAGAATGACGTATAAGGCAAACTCTTATTTGATTATTTTTTAATACCTTGAAGAGGATACTTCTAAGACATCTTTATTTGAATTCTAATAAAATGGCAGTTGTGATTAGGTGTCTGCCGTGGGCCATAGTAAATAAAATTCAGGTTATATCGTTCTTTTCATGATGGATGGGAGAAGGACTTCCGTGCCTGTTGGAAAAACAAAACCAGTTGTATTATGATTCGGTTATACAATTTCACTGTTTGAATCCATTTGTGGACCGAAAAACAAAGAGGCTGACATAGCCATGTTAGAGGCTCAGTGTTTTGGGTTTGTGTGTCCTGAAACAGAGAGACAGAAGCAGGGATGAAATCACGGCAGAATCCGGGATTGTGCATTCGAAAAAGAAAACTAACTCCTAAGGAAGGATGTGAGTCAGAGCAGAGTTGATTAGCTCGCCTTGCCTGCTGGACAGAGAATCGGGGCTCTAATCATGCAGCTTGGGCTCTCCTGCATCCTTAGCTGCGTGCACCCCTCGTCTCGGCCGCATTGGAGTGCTGCTTCCGTGACAGCAGTGTCAAGAGCCTAGGCCACCTCCAGACCCCGCAGTGCCTATGTGGGGAGGGGCAGCCCTCTTCTCCGTTAGTTGTTTACTTTCAGATGCTCCTTCTGTAAGGTGTCACCTGAAGTCCTCCAGGACATCCATCGTCTTTGTTCTATTCACTTCCAAAATAATAAAAGCCAAGCAGGAAGTTAAGATACTAGACTAATGAAACATGAGAAGAAAAAGAAAAGAAGAAAGAAAATTCAGAAGGTTGATAAAAGAAAAAAGGACATGAAACCAACACGAAAATTTTAAAACAGACTATTCTTAAAAATTAATATTATAATCCAAAGAAAGGTAAAAGTTACTATGGCAGGAACTTTTGACTTGGAGAAAGACTTCTGGACTCAGCAGAAGTGGGGAATCTAGAAGCTCCAGGGAATAGATCGGGTCCCAACATTGCACAACTCAGAACTTCAGCGCGTTTTGTCTTAAATTGTTAACCTATTATCGAAAACATGAATAAGCATGCATTTCTTTTCTTCTTGCGTGCTTTTTTTGGGGAAGCTTAAGTAAATTCATCTAGCACACAGCAGCCTTGGTGTAGAAGAATGCAGCTTAGCAGAACTATTGTGCTTCTATGCTAACAGCGTTTGATCTACTCCACGCGTTCAGTTTCTGTTGGTTTTATCACCAGCTTTATCATGCACGGCTCACCATGCCCATTATCTCGGTCCACAGACACAATTGTCGGCTATTAAAATATAAACTGACAACTGTAAGCACAAGAGATACTTGGTAATCAGCTTAAGTCCTCACTTCCTTCATGGACTCCCTTCCCACCCCCATCTCCTTTCTCTAGGTTTTGGGTGGACAAACATACACGAATCTGCTTTGTGTTTAGCTTTACCTTTTTGTAGAGATGTTAAGAAAATAATGAGAAGTTAAGACTCAGGGATGTTTGGGGATCACAAAGGGGTGCTTCAGAGCCTGCGGCTGTCCATTCTTAGTAGAGGCATCTTTAATAGTCGTAGGTAGATCTTCAGAATGCTTTGTTGAGCCTGATGGTGGTGGTGCACGCCTTCAGTCCCAGTGCCCTGAGATTTCCTCTCTCTGTGTCCTGCCTCCTCTTAGTGCTTGCTGTGTGTCTTCCTGTCTCAGGCTCCTTTGTAACCTCTGTTTCCATGGGGCTGTTTTGGTCAACGCAGTAGCAACACATGGTTCCCCATACTGATAGGTTTGCTCCCGTTAGTGCCTACTCTGTGGAGAAAACACCTCCTGTGTAGGACTGGCTCTCTTTGGTGTGGCTGAAAGAACCAGCTGTGCCCATGCTGATTGCTGTGGTCTTAGCCCTTAACCAACACTGCACATGTTGTGAAGACGAAGCTGTAGAGTAAGTGTTAAGCCATTTTGAAGTTTACATTCCAGAGCCATTGTGTGTTCACAGACAGGTTTAAAAGTGCACTAGAAGATGTAAGGGGGAGTTTCTTTTTTTTTTTACGCTTACAAAAATACCTTAATGAGCATGTCTGCATGGCAGAAGGAAATGGGTGAAGGGACATATTTTACAGTGCAAAATTATTATGCAGAAATTTAAAAACATCTAATTCATCATTTTAAATGCCTATTTAAATATTACTTCAAATGCATTTTAAAGCTCAACAGATTTTGTTGAACTGAGTTACAGATTCTGAACCTTATTGAGAATACATCGTAAGATATTATATATTCCAAATAAAAATGACAGGGCTTTGCTAGGACCTTAATAGCTACCAACAAAGACTTTTCTTTTTGAGACAGTGTCTCAGGCTGGCCTCAAACTCACTAAGTAGTTGAGGATGGCCTTGAACATCTGAATTCTCTTGCCTCCACCTCCCAAGTGCTGGAGTTGACAGTTTCTTCTGTTTTTGTTTTAATCATATAAAATGCTCTCCATTATTCACTACAGCATGTTCTTAGAACAGGCGATCCCAGGAACTGAAATTGCGTGGATGAGTGTTACCAGTTTTGGCCATGGTGAACTCGTGAGTTCACTTGCCTTGGTCTGTAAAACCAGGCTCTCCATAACAAAATGTGAGAGCAACATGGTGGAAAACAGATTTTTATTTTAAACTACTGAGCAGGAAAGATTGCTTGCCTGGAAACACCTTATGTATAATAAACTCACTAGCAAATGCCATCAACGAGAAACTCCAGAGTGATGTCTCTTTGATCCTGAGAGGCTGAAGCTGTAGAAAGTGAGGCCTTGCTGGGAGTGGCTGAGTGACTCAGCCTCCCTCTTGGCCTCTGCCCAGCTATAGCAGCCTTAGTGAGTCTGCTTTCTCATTATGTGACCAGTTATCTTTTATTGGGACTTCAGCTCTCCGAGTTAAAATAAAAGGTAATGTGTACTTAAAGGCGAAGAAATTATAAACTGTCCCTAATTGTTTATGCAGTTCTTCTGTTTGTTTAGTCTTTAAACCTGTGACTGCACGAGTATGAATTTGGCTCCCAAGTTTCCATTGCAGTGGCTGTATTGAACTAGGAATGCTTGAGCCCCCTGGGGATGTCGGGTAGTCTCTCTGGAGGGTCCACCAGTCACAGCTGGGAAGAGATACTTGCGCTGTCTCCAATAGAGACCATGGGTGACAGACAGCTCTCTACAGCAAACAAAATTTAAAATTTGACAATACCAAGTATTACAAGGGTATTGTTTAATATCAATTTATAGAAGGCAAAAAGTACTTAAAGGTCTTTGGTATAGACTGGGTAAAATGTACACCAGGTAATACTCTGATATCAGAAATACCAACATTCCCAACTTAGTGTTTTCTGTTCTCATCAGTGATGAGAAGATGAAAACCCACAGAAAGGGTTGGAAATTGGCAGTTTCTTGAGACTGTAGTTTGTAGCTGAAATTCTGGGTATGAAGGTTAGAAGTCAAGGGGTTGTTGACCTTTTTATTTTGCCCGTCATTGAATTTTTGAATTTCTTATATTTGAACGCTGTTAGGAAATCAGGGGTGGGTTTTTGATTAGTTTTTAAGGTTACTCAGATTGACATTGCTCTTTACTGCCTTCATGCCTCATGGAGGCTGATGATTCTTTTGTAAGTTTCCCTTTAATATCTCCGTTTATAAAATGGCTTTAATCTACATGAGGCAATAGAACAATCAATGAAGAAGTGACTCAGAATTAATTAAGTTGAGTCATATAGAAACTTACTACTGTTGTAAACGGCTTGTATAGGCTACATGTTCCCTTGTTTGGGGATGTGTGTCCCTTCGTGCACAAGTGCGCGTGTGTCCGCATGTTTGTGGGGAACAGAGGTTAACTTTGGGCTTTAGTCTTCAGGCACTTTCCACCCTCTTTGGTGAAACAGTCTCTGCTGGGTCTAGAATTCACTACTCCAGCTACTGGCTAGCGAGTGGGGTTCTGGCATACCCCTGTCCCCATCACTCCAAACTGGAATAGCAAGTATTTCTCAGCTCTTTACCTTTTTATGTGGATCCCAGGGCATGAACTCAGGATTTCCTCTTGCGTAGCACTTTGTCAATGGAGGCATCTCCTCCAAAGAAAGACGAACACACAGAGAGAAGAGAGTCAGACATACTCACAGATTGACACACACACACACACAGTCTGTGTGTGTCCGTCCCCATCCCCAATTGTCAATCCTTTTTATCAAGTCACGAGACGTGAAACTGCTGTGTGGTTATGTTAACCATGTTTTATAGGTATCCCCTACGGTGTCCATGGTGCCGTTCCCTATTCCAGCTAGCGTTTCCTTAGTAGAGAACCGGATGACTCACTTTTCTTCGTTTTTTTTTTCTTTGAAAATCGTTTATTACTTTTAAAATAATACCAATCAAAATTCCCATTTCCTCCCCTACTCCCACTTCCCTCCCAAGTACCCCCACACCTCCAGTCCTAAGAGAGGGAAAGCATTTGTGTGTGCAGGGGCACATGCATGAGTGCATATTGCATCTTCTATTACGTGTGGTGCATTTGTGTGTAGGAACACATGCATGAGTGCATATACCAAAGTCTCTCTCTCTCGGATGCTCTCCACTTGGTGTTCTGAGACAGGATCTCCACTGAACTCAGTGAGTAAGCCTCCTGCCTCCACAGTTACTGGTGTTCAGGTATTTGACCCCATACTCTGGCTTTATATGGGTGCTGAGAAAGAGACCTGGTCAGCCACCCTCATCAACGCAGACCATGAAGCCCAATATGGACAAGTTCAACAGAACCACTTCAGCATTGCCTGGACATAAATTTAATTTTTATTTTGAGTTTCCAAACTCAGGTCCTCGTGTTTGCACAGCACATATTTTACAACTGAGCTGTCTCCCCGAGCCCCGTACCTTCTGTCATTTCTGATAATTGGCATGCTGCATTAACAACTAAAACCTTGAATTTATTCTTAGCCCTAGAGGGATTGAAGACTCGGGTGACACATTCCTGCCAGCCTCACAAAAAACCTGAGGCTTGAACCAAAAACACGGCTGTAATCTTTTCCAGTAAATGCTGAACTTCCTGAATGCGTTTGGATCTACCGACCGAGGCGTTGCCTTCCTCCCACACTTCACCACGTGTGGGAGCTATCACAGGGAGGTCGTTGCTTTGAGAATTTGGAGCTCTCGAAGGAGATGGAAATCAATAGCTTCAATGTCCGTTAGCCTCAGCATCAATGCCCACTGCATTCATTTTGATTGCAGTAGAGAAGGGAGGTTGTCTACAAACTCCCTCATCTGTGATCAGACTTAGCTGCAATGGCCAAGTGTGTTTTTCTAGAATTTACTTTAATAAAGTTGTAGTGTTTTATGAGGTTTCTTTGTTCTCAGTTGCTTCCTTGTCCTGTAATGTTTCAGTTTCCAGCTCATAGGCTCTTCCTCACACTCATAGACAGTCCTTTCCCTGCTTCAGTGTTAGACTTTGTCCTTTAGTTTGGTTCCAGAACCACCTCGCTACCTGTCTCATGTTCTGCTTGTGGGTGCTTTTGTGTCTCTTTATTGAAACAACTTCTAGTAAACTTAAAAGGTAGCACCAAGAGAGAACTGATTGGCGTATTCTTTGATAGTGGCATTCATTTAACTACTACAAGTGGAATATTTTGGTTTCTTAATATTTTTATTTCAATATTAAATAGGTTTAAAAATACAATCATTTAAGGCTTTAACTTTTTGGTAGAGAAGGCCGGGTGTGATGGTCCGCAGCTTTAATCCTAGCACTCAGAAGGATCTCTGTGAGCTAAGGCCAGCCTGGTCTACATAGAGAGTTTCATGCTAACCAAGGCTACATAGTGAGACATTGTCTTTAAGTAGATCATTTTCTTTGGGATACCTGCAGGGAAAAAAATGATTGCAATTTCCAGCTGGGTTTTCCTTTCTGAAAGGAAAACATACTGTGTCTCTGCAGCAGAGACACACAGAGAGGTGAAAGATCAAAGCAATAATAAACATTCCTGTATTTAGTCACTACAGCTTTCTCAAATTTTATGAGAATGATTAGGAAGACAGAAAGACTGAACTGTCTGGTATATCATCATCTTGGCATCTCAACACGTCAGCGAAGGCTGATTTCATAGAGTTACATTATCTGATTCATTGAGGTGAAAACAGCTAAGTTTGCTTCATCTTCTAATGTGAGTCAGGAGGGTATTGATCTAATGCCTAGCTCTAACTTGAGAAAAGGTATAAATACACTTACTTTTGTAGACTTAAATTTTCTACTTAAAAAAAAATCTCTTGACAGAATAATTAAAATACCCTGAGGGGGAGGGAATCTTCCTTCCTCCCTCCCTCCCTCCCTCCCTCCCTCCCTCCCTCCCTCCCTCCCTTCCTCCCTCCCTCCCTCTGTCCCTCCCCGCTCCCTCTCCCTCTTTCTTGAGAGCACATACAGAGTTCTCACGTCAGCATTGTTCTCTTGGATAGCCCTGCTCTCTGTGTGTGCAGTTTTGCTATCTTAGTTCCAGAGGTTTTCTGCGTAGTCACCATAGATCCAAATAACTCCTCTGTGGCAGAATGGTGCGGCTTTGGCAGTGTGGCATTCTATTATTCACTAAGAGACAAGTAGTTGCTAACAAAAAACAGTTACTAATTCAATGATTAAATCTAATGTTTGCACACTGATATTACATGCATAATATAAAAATCTGTAAATCTTTGACATTTGAAAAAGTGGTTCAGTTAAAATATCGACATCTTGTTTTTAGGCTTTAGGACAACCTTTCTGAAGGGCATTTTAATAAAGAGGGCTTTCAGCATATTGAGATCGAGATTTGGAAGAAGCAATGTGATTGAAATGTGTGTTGTGGCACATGCCAGTTGCCTTCCAATGTGTTGATAACATTGTAATCAAAGCCAGGACAAGGCCTACATGAGCCTGGTTTACCATACGCTTTTCTTTCTTTCAGGGAGATTTTTGTTCCTTGAACAGTTCTCAGACTGTTGAAAGAGCAAAATACGTTGTTCTAAAACATTTTCTGACCCAGTTTTGGTTTGAAGTCCCTTCATTCATCAGTTTGTATCTCACTAGATACTCTGCAACAGCCAAATGAACTGAAATGTTCACTGAGTATCAGTTGCTCCCTGAAGACCGTGGCTCACATTTTAATAGGTTCTGGGCCTTGTTATTCCCTTTCAGGAGCCAGACGTTCCTTGGATTTATGGGTAGGTTTAAATTAAACAGTAGCAAATTGCTTCCCTCTTTGGAAATGGGGGGGGGATCACCCTTCTGACAATAAAACATTTGACATGTCAGGACAGTTACTGAGGGAAAGAAGCATAAAGGGAAAATGGAGTAACCTGTTCAAAGTTTACGCCTTAGAAAAGGGAACATGCTTAATAAAAGGACAGTGTGACTTGAAAATAATGAGATGAATGAAAAACTGCAGTAGAACTTTGGTGATCGTGAGCAAATAAGTCGTGTCCCATGGGAGGCAGTCCAGTTAGTCTAGCCCTATTTTAATCAAGCAAAGTATTTTTACTTTTTAGAATTGTCTTCAGAACTATTTCATGAGCCAGCCCCCCACCAAAAAAAAAAAAAAAAAAAAAACCAAACATCTTTACTTCATTATCACCATCTTTTTGGACCCAGAAGAATATTATTCAGCCTGAGCCCCCCCCCCCCCACACACACACACTTAATTTATCAGACTTGGCACAAGCTCTTTCCAGAAATACAGGGCACACTCTTATGGCAGTCCCTTTCATTCATTCAGTGGGCCTCCAGTGGACCCGGTATGCTGTAGTTAGCAGAGGAGTCCGCTTCTGGGAAAGGGAGGCTGGAGCAAACACAAGTGCAGGTCATGTGGCATGTTCGTCTCTTAGTGGATGAATAAGAGATCAGCAGTGCAACTTGTGTGCACGGCAGCACAGAAACCAGGAGTGACCAGTGTTTCAGGAGGGGTAGCATCCAGCTAAACAGTAAGAATGGAGGGGTGGGGTGGCAGCAAGATGATGAGGGTTTCCTCTTGACCATAGCGTGAGGATGCAGTGGGTGAACACACAATTGAGAGTATCCACTGCAGTGATTGGAGAGAGTGTGTGTGTTCATAAAGTTGTGCACACATGGTCACAGTCTTAATTTAGAAGCTGCTTGTTCCCCTGCGAGAAGCGCATTCTCTATTTTATTTTCCTCCATGCCCCGACAGCCGGAAAACTGGGCATCTCATAAAAATGAACATTCTTAGTGATAAATCCAGTTTGTCTTTCTTCTGTTACGTGTGCTTCCGTATGTTAGCTATGGTCTTTTTTTCTTTTGAGACGGGAGTCCAGCCCCATTCGGTACATCCCGTTGTCCATATGTTTGGTGAGAAGATGTTTACCCTGTCAATTGTATACCTTTGTTAAAAGCCAAATTTAGTCTAAACAAGTGGATAAATATGCTAATTATCTACATAATTCTGTTTCATGGGTCTGCCTGTCCTCTTTGTTAATATTACACTATCTTAAGTAGTATATAAGTTCTCTGATTGTGAAGAAATACAGCTTTGTGTTTCTCAGCGTGTGTGTGTGTGTGTGTGTGTGTGTGTGTGTGTAGCCCTTGCCATTGTCCTAGGAGTTCTAAGACCAGCTGTTTACCTTTTTCTGAAAAGCCTAATTCATTGGGGTTTTCAGCTAAGTTGCATTTAAACTGTAGCGCTTGAGAAATACTTGCTGTCCCAATCCTAGAGTATCAGTATTTTACTTTTTTTCTTTCATATTGTTTTGTAATTTTTAGTATGCAGTGCATTTTGTTTACTTTATACTGTCTATTGTATCTTTGATGCTATTAAGATGGAATTACCTTCTTTTAATTCTCTAGTGAATGTGTGTGTGTGTGTGTGTGGATGAGTGAAACAGAGAGAGATACCATTTCCCTGGTCTTCCTACTGTTCTGCTTGTTTCATTTTATTTGAATCTGATCACTTTCCATTAGGACCTGAGTTAGCTCTCCAGTACTTGTGTAAAAATTGAGTGTGATGGCTGCATCTCTAATTCTAATTCTGAAAATGGGCAGAGACAGGAGGATCTTGTGACTTGCAGGCAGGCCAGCCATCCTTGACTGGATGAGCTACAGGCACATTGAAAGTCCTTCCCTCAAAACACAAGGTGACCGTTGTTACCGCATACCTGCACACATGTGCACACACACACACTCATGCATGCGCACACACAAATGTACTCACACACACATACTGCACGTACATACATTTTTAAAAAGCGCTTACCCTTAGTGTTTTTCAGTTCCACTTGGTAGGAATTTATAAAGGAATAATGCATCCCTCTTAAGACTAAGGATGTTGTTTAATAAATTAAATAAGGAATATAATTCGGCTCAGCTTAAAGATGAAGACAGATTTGTAGAAGCTGCTGGCATTGCTAAAGTGTTACATTATAAAGTATGATATGACATGTGATTCTAGTTTCACAACTAGCAGTAAAAGGTAAGCAGGGACAGTGTCTCATTGCCTGGTTCCCTGCTGAAGAACATTAGGTGCTGGTTGCCCTGTTCTTTAGGCTGCTAGGCTGCTAGCTCTTACTCTCTACTTGTTCTCCTCAGCTCCAGCTCTGCTGTGCTATAATCCAGCCCCCGCTCTGCAGCCCGAGTGGCTTTGTAAGCAGCACATCCACCCATAACATTGCTGTGAAATCCTTGGGTCCTTCCCAGTTCCCCAAAGATAGTTTGTAGGCTTCTTAGCCTAGATGGCCAAAGTCTATAATTTTTTCTCTGTACTTTTCCAGCTCTTCTTTCATCCTTTCCAAGAAAAATCACGAATTTACTCTAGACCATCCACCATTCCCCAAATATGAGTTTTCTTTCATACTTGAATACCTTTGGACATGCTGTTCCTTCTACTGGGAGCATCCCAAGATTCCTTTATTTATCTGGCAAATTCCAGGCGAGGGTTTAACATTCAGCTCCACAGCCATTTCCCCATTATGCATAGTTGAAATCTCGTCTTCAGAGCCTTCGGTAACTTTCGAGCTTTTCCCCTATACCCTTAGCATTAGTGGAATAAGTGTTCCTGTAGGTGTGTGGGGGTCTTCATCTCATGTTCATCCTGCGCAACCAGATGGCTGTAGCCCAGTCTCAGGCCCCACCAGTGCTGTCCATCATCGAGGATGCCATTAGGAAAAGAAGAGCCCTTCTCTGGGGTGGCTTTTGTTACCTACAGCAGTTCATATTTAGACTATTAAAGTGTGCTTTCTTTATAAAAGGTGATGATAGTAGATGGTGGGGTGTGTTTGCTTCTAGTTGATAGCTTTCCCTCGAGTGCTGAACTTGTTGGGAAGTTTACAGTTCCCTAAAACCAAGGTCTGTGAACTCTGCCGTATCTCATGGGGTGGCACCAAGTCCCCAAAGTCAGAAGCCTGTGAATCATCCTTGGCTTCTCCTCCTTTCCCATCTCTCCACCCCGCCACATTCAGACACTGAGTAAGTCCTGCCAAGTCAACCTCCTAAGTATTTCTGGAATCCGCTCTCTCCCTTCTGTCCTTGGCTGCCAGCTCCTCAGGACAGGACTTCTTTATTTTCCCTCGCTACTGCAGCAGCCGGTCCTGTTTTGGTCTTCTTGCTCGTCTTTTTATACCCATCCTGGACGATTGAGGTATTTGGAAACGAAAACCTAGAGGGCGAATTTGTTGAGATTCACAAGATTTCTCTAGTGGGACTGGCTGTCTTGTTGGTCACCTTTCTCTTGATTTCTAGTGCCCTTTGTCTATCACTTGTTTGCAAAACTCCCTATAACCTAAGATAGTTCTGTGGGTGTTTCTTATGTGAACCTTTACTACATTTTTAGGTTGGATCAACCTTTTATTTCTCTTAAAATGCCATCCGTGTGTGTGTGTGTGTGTGTGTGTGTGTGTGTGCGCACACACATCCCAGTATTTACAGGGTAGTTGATCTTTTTATGTCTTTCTTCTCTGCTGGACCATTTATGATATGTTTTGTCTTAACAGTGTTTCTACCAGCACTCAATACAGTTCATAGAAAATAAGTACTTCATAATCATTTATTGATTACTTTATGTAAGGTTATGATCAAATGTCTAGTACAGGAGGCTAACTGACCAAAGGATGAGTGCAGAGATCTCCACAAGTCAGTAGAATATCATCGGTATATCAGGCTTAAAAGATGAAGAAAATCTGCAGAGCCCGTTTTCAAGAATTGACAACAGTAACTGTTAAAATGGTGTGAGGTGGGTTTCAGGTCAAGCGCAGTCATAGAGTGCCTGCTTAGCATGTTCAAAGCCCTGAACTCAAGCCTTAACACCTCCTCCTCCACCCCCCATCTGTCTGTCTGTCAGACAGTGTGGAAGCTTCTGAGAGGAGGAATCCAGTGTCCAAACTTTCCAGCTGTGTGGCATATCCAGTTGCCTAGTAGGTCTCCATCATAAAGGTGTTCTGCGTTCTTAAAGAAATCTGACTAGTGGTTACATTTCCACATTTCTCGTTCTCTTAATCTTGGATGGCTGCTAATGTCTAAAACAAGAGCAAAGCAACTTCTGGGTGACCCTCAGGAGGGCAGGAGAGGAATCACATGTCTAATATGGCTACCAGGTCGTAAGCAGCCTATAGGCATGGTCTTGAGCAGGCGCAAGGAGGGACTGACTTTTTTCGGGCTTTGTTCAGGGGATGGGCTGTCGCTTTGTGCATTGAGGGTAGGGTTTGGTGTGAGAAGAGTGAGACCTGAGCATGGAATGGGGCCTCAAGCTAGAGATCCCAAACATCCCAACAACTGTAGGTATATATGAATGCCAGTAGGGCTTCCACCTAAACATGTACAGGTTTTTATACCCAGCAAAACCATCCAATTTCAGGATCCTTAACGTTAAGCTGGTGAGATGAGATGGAGTGGTTCATTACAGTAATAATACAGTAGGCTGCATTATTTTCTGATATTTTCATATGGTTGGCCCGTGGCCTTTCTCAGTTGTTATCAGTGTAATTCCTGAAGGTTTTGTTAGAACAGACCTTAATTTTAAAATGGTTTTTATGAAGAGTGTTTTGAACACTGTTTCTTAGTCGTTCTGATTGCCCGTTTTTTGATATTGCTAGAATGCTTCTTTCACTTTTCCATTCTGCTCTGTTTGCCCGTTTTCTCATTTCTAAAAACACTTTGTAGAACTGTGTAACCTTTAAGCTTTAAGCTTTAAGCTCCCTCTACTTAGAAAACATAGTTTTTCCTTGCTGGATTTTTCCTTGACTTACATGATAAATATTATTTAAAGTCTATAAGCTACTATTGTTTTTCTTTTGATCTGTGGTAATTCTGCTATAGTGCATGTGTGCAAGTGTCCTTCCACATTGAAATACAGATATATGTATTTACATGTGTGCAAATTTGTGCGTGTAAGTGTCCTATGTTCAAATACAGATATTTGTACATGTGTGCAAATTTGTGCGTGTGTTCTTCCATGTTCAAATACAGATATGTGTACATACATGTGTGCAAATTTGTGCGTGTAAGTATTCTTCCACGTTCAAATACAGATATGTGTACATACATGTGTGCAGATTTGGGGACCTTGGCACTGTCCACTGTTTTGTTTTTGTGTTTTGGGACGGGGTTTCTCACTGACCTCCGTCTCTCATCAAGTAAGCTAAGCTGGCTATCTACCAAGGGATAGCCTTTCTCTGCCCCATTATTGATGAGTTTACAAGCATACGTTAACACTTTGTGTTTTGTGGGTGGAGAGCTGGGAACTGCACAGTCAGCTGCACGCGTGCATCTCCGGAAAACAACTTGAGACAACTCATGAGAGTCCATTCTCACCTTGTGGACCCCAGGGATTGAACTCAAGTAGGTGCTCATGTCACCAGGTGTGGCCCGCAAAGTGCCTTTACCCTTGGAACCACCTCACTTTTCCAGCCTGCTACTATCTTTTTGTTCCTGGGTTCTGGGCACTTGAAAGAGGAGCTTTACTGACCAATATCTCCCAATCCCCAGTCCTGCTAGACTTGGAGCTCGTTCCCTCATTTTTTGGTTTTTGCTCTGTTTTGATTAGAGTGTTGAAAATTGTATGTCTAATTGGTAAATTAGTGACACACAATATTTTTTTTTCTTCTTGAGTGAAATTAACAATTGATCTTGTTTAAATTACTAATTTTAAAATTATATTTTCGGGATTAATTATCAGGATTTTTAAAGTAAACTCAGAGAAACCGGTTGGAGATAAAGAGATGGGAAATAGAAGGACCTCCCTTCATTCTTGCAGAGAATTTGAGTTTAGTTCCAAGCACCCACTTAGTGACTCACAACCATCTGCAATTTCAGTTCCAGAGGACCCAACTCCCTCTTTTGACCTCTGAGGACACCAGGCACACACATGGTACACATTCACACATAAAAGCAAACAAATGTGTATAAAAGTTGTTTTAATTAGTAAGCTCTTGTTGTAGAAAACCTAAATAAGGAAATACTGGAAACACATTTCATATTTTATCACCCAAAGATAACCATGGATATCGATTGCGAGTGATCCTGTGCCCTTTTGTTTTCCTGTGTGGGATCGTACTGTGAGAGCCTTCCTGTGCCCAGCATATAGAGATCTGTACTGTAAGAGCCTCGTAGTGTCTGTGTGCCCTCTGTGTGTGTGTGTGTGTGTGTGCGCCTGTGTGTGTGAAGAAAGATCCTTACCAATTTGCATTCCCAAAGTAATGGAGGCATTTTCAAAATACCCTGAAGATTATATATAGTTCTATCATTAGAAAAAAAACCATGTTGTTTATGTTAGCTCATTTTGTACAAGTTTGAATATTTCGTCACTGTTTTTGTTAGTGTTACTTGATTTTTTTAATTTCTTTTTAAGTTACTACACGATGATCATTTGTGATTCCTTGAAAGGAACCTAACCGTAGGTAGCTGAGTGAGTTAGCGCTGGGATGAAGTGGCTCACCTGAAAGGATGTGATACGCTAGGCTTGTTTCCCCTCCTAAGACTGCGGACAGTCTTCATCACGTGCGGCTTCCTAGGTTTGGCTGCTTTGTCGCTTTTCCTCAAGAGAGGCCCAGGCTGGAAAACAGGGTTTTACAGGTCAGGAATGGAAAGAGAACTGAATGTTGAAAGTTGTCCAGAATGTTCCGCACTGTATGTGGCTCCAGCCAAAACTGTTCGCTTCACTTTTAAAAATACCTCTTAACTCTTCTATTCTTGGAATCAGAATATCTTTTTCAAGCCCTTTTTGGAGAATTGCAGTGTGTCATTTTTGTAAATAGTCAAGGCACACGAGGCCAAGCGATCAGAAGTCTTTAGCGTCTCAGTTTTTCCTGTGACTTTTCTGAGAGTTATTTTTCCCAGCAGTTCCCCCACTCGTGTGTGTGTGTGTGTGTGTGTGTGTGTGTGTGTGTGTGTGTGTGTGTGATTCACAATGACATCTCCGCATTGCTGACCCTTGCTTTTCATGCAACAGAGCAGCGGTTTCAAATCTGGTCCCATTACCGCTGCTTTCTGTCTCTGTAGTCTACACAAAGTACAGAATCTTTTTCTGCTGGTTTTTTCCTATTTTTCTTGACTTCTACCTAAACATCTTTATTAAGATGTGGTGTGATACCATGAAATTCACCTGTGTCAGTGTGCAGTTTAGGGATTGTTCCAGTACATTTACCAAGTTTGTGCAACTACCACCGTGATCTAAATTTAGAGTGTTTTCATCATCCCAGAAAGAAACCAACCGCACATAAGCATTTGTTCCCCTTTCTTCCACCAACCCCTATGCCCCCAATCCTTGGCAACTAACTGTCCAGTCTATTTTTAACTCTACAGATCAGCCCGTGTCTCTACACTTCATATAAATAAAACCGCGCAACCTTCATGACTGAATTCTTTTATTTAGCATAATCTTTTTCAGGTTTATCCAGTATAGTACGTAACCAGCTTTCTTTTTACTGTCACCTAAGATTCCATGTATGGGTGTGCCGCTTTTCTAGGTGTGTTGGTTTTGCCTTTTGGCTATTAGGAATGATGCCGCAAGTCTAAAACCAGGACTGTCTCACAGAGTTGCTGTAACATTTAAAATGTCAAAATAATGTAGGCATAGCCAGCAAGTCAGGAGGAGACAGATGAGATTTCATATTAAATTCAGTATGGCAGAGCCCTCTAGTCTCAGCAGCAGCTACAAAGTCCGGCTTACTCACTGTGTCGTGTTCTCTTGGTAACATCTCTAAGTACCTTCTCCTGAACTTCTCCTCCTAAGCTGTCTCCATTCAGTAACCATTTCCTGGTATTTTTTGGGTGCCAGATGCTGCCCTGGTTGTGTTGGAGAGGGGAGAGCCATCAGGAGCTTCCATCTGTAATACCTGGGATTGGGGTCCCTTTTCCCCAGGTGCCATGGGTTTGGAGTTCTCCAAGTCATTAGCTACCCTTGGTCCTTTATTGGGATGTAGATGCTTCATGTCTTAAGTTAACCGTTCTTCAGGAGGTTAAGGAGGTGATGAGAAGCTGTAGCCAGGGTTGGTGAATTATTCTTTACTCAAATATAAACCCAAGTAGTCTGCCGTTTTTTTGCGGTCAGTGAGTTTCTTCTTCTGGTGGGGTCGGTCAGCTTCGTGTTCCTTTAGAATTTTCAGAACCGGTAAGTTCTAGACTCAGCAAAACTTATGAACTCCTCACTGCTTAGATGCTGCCCCCCCTTCTTGGGTTTGTGGAGACAAATGATTCATAGAGTGACTCAGCTTTTTAGTCCTGTTACCATTGTCTTGCCTACAAAACAAGAAATAAGAAATTTTGTGAATTTTCTTATTTCCGCTCTAATTTTCCTTTTTTCCACAGAGTTAATGGCAGTTAGCTTGGCAGTGAGATTACCACCTCATTTCTTCGGTGCCCCTGGTTCAAGGCGGATTGGAGGAGTTGCTGCAGGACAAGGGGCCACTGATTCCTGCTGCTCCGTGCTCACTTGAAGAGTTCTTTTTGAATGTGAGCAGAGCAAGATGTAGGCACCCAGGATCCTGTCTGCCCACCGAGCTGGCCTCTCTAGCTTATTTGTGATCTGTCACTCCAGTTGTTGCTGGTCATGTTCAGGAATGGTTCCATACACAGATTTTACTGTTTGCTTTATTGTCTGTATTTACCGTGGTGCAAGGCATGTCTTGTAAACTTGTTCAGTTTCAGGAATTCCCAATTCATCATGAAACATTTTTTTTGGTCAAAAAAATACTAAGTCATACAGGACCACAGTTCCCAGGTGCCTATAAGAAGAAGCTGAAAGTAGATTGCTGCAGCCCTGGAGGCCCTGGAAGGAGGTGAACTGTGAACTTCCTGCGCTCTCCCTCAGCAGGAACACAGTGGTGAAGGGCATGGAGGAGCTGACTCCACAGCCCACTAGATTTGCATAAGGGCTTTTCTCTGACTTGAACCTTTTGCTAATTTAATGTGCTGGTATATTGTACTTTCCACCAATAGGTAATGGGAAGGGTGTTGTTTAATTGTGAATATCAGGAGCACACACCACTGGGTGTTGGACTCAACCTTTAATTGAAATGATGTACCTTCACCTTACTTTTAACTCCTGTCTTCCCTGTTTCCTTTTCTTTTTAAGTTCCTTATTCCTGTTAATGATGAGCTGAGCTGTATCCTCTCCTTTCGTTCCATAAAAATATCTCTGGTCACATCAAGAACTAGGAATTAGTTTCTTGAAACTGTACCAGATTGGTCTTGAACTCGCCTTGTAGTAGATGATGACCTTGACCTTCAGCTTCTGAGCACGAGATTACAAGTATATGCCAACGTGTCCTGTTAATAGCATGCAGAGGAACATACACAAAGCTTCTTCCATGAGAAACAAGCTTATCCCTAGGCCCTCATCCCTAAGTCCCTAGGGAAATCCTTAAGGAAGTCACAGGGCCCCTTAGCAGAACCTGTCATGCCTGCATGCTGCTATCAGCTGCTCTTGCCCTGTCGACAATGCTGATGGAGCCAGAAGTCTGTCCAGGTGTGGAGAGCAGTGTTTTCTAAATAAAAACTCACTCCTGGACCCTTGTGCCCAAGAAACCTTTGACAACCCCAAGTATATTGATATATAAAATAGATAATGTAAGATGAAACATGGACTGATAATAAATTGAAAAGTGTTGAATTAAGAGCAGCAGGGCTGCGTCCCGGGCACCCGGATGCCCACATGGCTAGCTTATGCCCGAAATAATTACACGGAAACTGTATTCTTTCAAACACTGCCTGGCCCATTATCTGTAGCCTCTTATTGGCTAGCTCTTACATATTGTTCTAACCCATTTCTAATATTCTGTGTAGCCCACAAGCTGGCTTACCAGGGAGGATCTTAACCTGCGTCTGTCTGGAGCGGGAGAATCATGGCGACTCCTCACTCAGCTTCTTTTTCCCAGCATCCTGTTCTGCTTTCTCCGCCTACCTAAGGGTTGGCCTATCAAATGGGCCTAGGCAGTTTCTTTATTAATAAGAAATCACTCCCACATCATTTCCCCTTTTTCTGTTTAAACAAAAAAGAAAGGCTTTAACTTTAACATAGTAAAATTACATATAACAAAACAGTTATCAAGTAAGAATTACAGTTACAATATATCTATTTTATCTTTTATCATAACTAAGGAAAACTATAACTATCTATTCATTCTTCAAATCCATCAAAGACTCCAGAAGAATGTAATAATACCTAAGTAAACAGGAAATCCAAAACTCTAGAAATGACAGAGACATCTCACTGCCTGGACAGTCACCCAAAGTTCCTATGTACCGTTGGGGCATCCATCTTTGGCCTTCAGGCCCATAGTATCCAGAGACATTTCCATGAAGCAGGAAAATTCAAAGACAGTTCAGTCACTTTCTGCTGTGTCCTGCAGAATGTCTCGTGAATACTTTTATGAAGCAGGAACCCCGAAAGACCATCTCACCTTTAGGCAAGTTCAGCAGTCCTCTCTCTGAGGGTTCTCTGTGTACAGATTATGCAGCAGTCCAGGCAAGGGCAGTTTCTTGCCCAAATGACTATCCAACTCCATAAGGATCCTCTTCGATGCCCATCTTCCTCTTGAAGTAGCTGGTGCTGCCAGGAGCAGATGTGTCTCATTGTCATGAAAAGCCCTAAGTTATTAAAACATTTAAATGCCATATTCTGCAGCCTTTGAGAGATATGAAGAATGCCTATCTAACTGAAATATATATATCTAGAAAATCTAACATGACTACAAGCTTTACTATTATCAATGATTATCCATTAACAACCTATATTTCCTAATTATACATTACATTTTAAATGAACTACACAATTACAATACCTTAATCAAGATCAGAAATACATATAACAAAATTGACCTTAAAATCCATACCAATGCAAATTATTCATATCTATATCAGAAAAGTTATACTCAATAGTATATTCAATAAATTGAATAAAAAGTTTTCTGTATTTTAATTAAATGGATAGGGTTGTTAATTTTACACAAAGAGGTGATAGATATAAAAGAGCATATTGAGTGTTTTCCAGAGGTGGTCAATATTCTGATTTTCTAATTGTCAGTGCTGAGAAACCATTTTGAATGAATAAATACATAGTACAAAATGACAAAACATTTTTAGATGGGGCCACTTCAAAAGTATTTTGAGATTTTGTCCAAATTCCCAGCCAGAATTCATTTAATGACTTTTTACAAAGCCCATCAGCAACTCAAAACAGTTTTAAAAATGAAGTATTATAACGGAACAGTCCAGAGATAACCTAATTTGATACCGGGCATGCTGTTTGGCAGTAGGAGAACATTCTTTGCTTCCCATAATGAGACTGCTATAATTCTGTAACAGCACACAGCTTTGTGTGTGCAGTGAATACCAGTGTGACCTGAGGAGTTCCAAGCTGGGCTCCTTGGTGGTGCAGAGCCTGGCAGCATCCACAGTGAGAAGAGCACACGCTGTGTGCAGTACGAGGGGCGTGTGCAGTGGGAAGGGCACTTTCTGCAGTACAAGTTTGCCATAGCCAGAAGCTCCTTGAATATGCTAATGTGTTTTAACCTTCAATTATTTTACCGTTGTATGTTCGGAAACCTTTTCTGTTGCCGCATACTCTGCCAGCCCATTATTCAGCTCCCCAACTCCAAGTGGAGTTGTGACTGTGCCGGGAGCTGTGACTTAGCGGACCCTGACACTGCTTCCGTGTGTGTGGACGTCACTCACCTTGTTTACTGTATGGAATGCACTTACAGTCATCTGTAGACCTGTTGAAGTTATATGAAGACATCGACATAGTTATAGATGTCTTATGACTCTTTCCTTTAGACATACCATGACTTATTGGGCATTATTTCAGGTGGGTCTCTGTGTGTGAGCCCCGTACATGATCTGCTGTAGGTTAGAGCTTTATTATTATTTTTTTCTGTAAGTAATAAAATCCCAGTTCACATTCAGAAATGTGACTTCGCTATCCCAGGTAACTTTTCTAAATGCAGAAAATAGATCGGACAGAATAGACTTCAGCAAGTACTTTGAAAAGGTCCCCCCGAAACCATCCCGTGATAGGTGGACTAGAGTGGCGAGGGCAGCCCCCAGTTGGTGCAGGCTCTTGGTTCTTCCTGCGACCAATTCTCAGGCTTCTGTCAGTCCCTCTGACTAATCTTCTCTGGACACATTTTTTGCATGCTTTCCCTGCCCCACATCTGTCAGGAACTTCAGACTGAGTGTGGCACCTGCGCGTGGTTAAGTGCTAGTGCATGTCTAGAGACCCTGCAGAATCGCCGCCCCCTTCAGCAGCGTGTTCTTTGCTGTCCATGGCAAATACTTCTGGAGTTTGTCATTTCGTGCTCACGATGAGCCATTGCCACTGTCCTGTAGTGTGCGGCCCGTGAGAGGAGTGAACCTTCGTTTGGTTCACCAGCCGTGCCCACCACATGCACTTCATGGAGTTTTACAATTAGAAACGGGAGGGGGGGGAGCCTGTGTTCTAGTTCATTATGAATTTGTTATGTCCCTCAGGCAGCCGTGTCAGACAGAGCTCAGCTCTAGAACTATTTGGTGTCCTAACAATGAAGAGTATGAGAAGTCAGGAAAACCTGACAGGAAAAACGTCCTCTTAGATCTTCCTGCTTTGGGTCATGGTCTAATCCCAGCAAATAATACAGATTTCCCTTTTATTATAACCACAATAGAAAAGCAGCGGTTGTGTTGACACGGCTCGTTGTTTGGGAGACATTTGTGAATTGTAAACTTTGGAAATCCCAAAAACTACTGGATGCAATCCCATCCAATCGCTGAAGGCAGTTTGCCTGCACAGTAGGTTCTGAGCAGCAAGTTAAATTCAGAAGGGTGAACGGGAAGCAGCCGTTAAGAATTACAATGGATAGGATGCAAAGTTAATTCAGGGAATGTTTTGTTAGATGATTACATCATAGGACAGCAGGAAAACCGAGTGTTGTGCTGGACTCTGCTTGTTGTCTGCCCTGCAGCTGGAGGTCAGGACCCGAGAGACAGCAAGAAAGGTAGCCAGCTCATTTGATGGAATAGTTAGGGGTTAGCTAGCTTCACCATGAAATTATAACAACCTATATTTTGGATTGTGTTCAGTCTCCTAAACTGGATGCATAGCCTCAATACATACTGAGAGCCTCTTCTTATGTCTACTCTTAAAAAAGTATACCTTCTCTCAAGGTAGCTCTTTCTTTGCTCTCCCTCTCTGTCCTTTACCCAACTTGACCTTCTGATCCCTCATGTTCTCCTCTGCTCCCCTTCCCCCCTCCTAAATCCCCTACAGCCCTCCCTCCTCCCCTCACACTTTTTCCCCAGTTTACTAAGGAGATCTTGTCTACTTCCCCTTCCTGGCGGGGGTGGGGATGATCCATGTATGTGTCTCTTATGGTCCTCCTTGTTTGCTGGCTTCTCTGGAGTTGTAGACTGTAGGCTGGTCATTTTTTTGTTTTATGTCTGATACCCAGTTATGAGTGAGTATATACCATGTTTGTCTTTGTGGGTCTGGGTTACCTCACTCAGGATAGTTTTTTCTAGATACATCCATTTGCCTGCAAATTTCAAGATGTCATTGTTTTCTACCACTGAGTAGCACTCCATTGTGTATTTGTACCACATTTTCTTTGTCTTTGGTTTAGGGACATCTAAGTTGTTTCTAGGTTCTGGCTATTATACATAACGCTGCTATGAACATAGTTGAGCACATGTCCTTCTAGTATGAGTGTGCATATTTTGGGTATATGCCCAAGAGTGGCATCATGGGATTAGCAAGAAACCAGGCACTAGGGAAATTCCCAGGAATGAAATCCACAAGGATGACCCCAACTAAGAATCTAAGCAGTAGTGGAGAGGATACCTTAACATCCTCCCCTGCAATTAAATTGATGATTACCTTAATTGTCATCATAGAACCTTCATCCAGCAACCGATACGATGGAAGCAGATGCAGAGATCCACAGCTAAGCAGTTGGGCCGACCTCCTGGAGTCCAGTTATAGAGAGGAAGGAGTGATATTAAAAGCAAAGGGGCCAAGACCATGATGGGGAAACTCACAGAAACAGCTGCCCCAAGCAAGTGGGAACTCACTGACTCCAGACTGACAGCTGGGGAGCCTTCATAAGACTAAATGTTGACTTATGTTGGCAGTTGTGTGGCTCGGGCAGTTTTAGGGACAACCAGCAGTGGAACTAGCATTTATCCCTAGAGCATGAACTGGCTCATTTCCTATGGAGGGATACCTTGCTCAGTATAGATACAGGAGGATGACCTGGGGCCTGCCTCAAGTGATCTGACAGACTTTGTTGATGTCCCCTGGGAGGCTTCACTCTTTCTGAGGAGTAGATGGGGGTGTGAGATGGGGAGAAGATAGGGGGAATAGGAGAACTGGAGAAAGAGGGAACTGGGATTGGTATGTAAAATAAGATTGTTTTAAAAATATAAATATTTTTTTAAAAAAGTATACCTTCATGAGTTTGTTCACAATGTGTGTGCAGGCACCCTACAGAGCCCTGCAGGTGATTGTGAGCTTCCATGTGGGTGCTGGGAACCAAATCAATCTCCTGCCAGAGCAGTAAGCACACTCTGAACTGCTGACCCAGCTCCCTTATCCTCACTCTTTTGAGTGGATGTTTGCTCGGGTCCCACGGTACAAGTCTGTGATACTGAGTGGTGGTTTCCCTCCGAAGGTCGTCTGAGAATTATCATTTATTTGCTCATGGTCAGTACAATGTGCTCACATTCTTCCTACGAAAATACAGTCATGAAGTCATTGAAATGGTATTTTTTCAGCTTACTGAGTATTTTAGAACATCATAAATGTTGACTAATGTAAGAAATTTTACAGTGGGAGTTATTTCCCAGTGTTTATGATCAAATGCTCAGGCCTGTTGTGCTGTTTGATTTTGTAAGTCTGGAAGATGTGGGCAGTCTGGTGACATTCTTCGTTGATTTATACAGATAAATTATGGATCGTTAGTGTTCAGCCAAATGCCAGAGACCTTGCTTTACTTTATTTGTGTTCTGTATGAACATAAATAAAAAACACTATGTGGAAATGTCTGGGTTTTTTTTTTTTTTTTTTTTCCCACCAAATGACTACTATTTGATCTGGAGTAATTTTAGAGAAATCCATAGACAAAAAGACTTCATGAGGATTATGTTCTAGAATTTCCAGAATTAATATTCACAACTGTTGGCTGAAAATGTATTTTCTATCCATTACGATTAATGCAGCTATTAACTTGTAGTGTAATATTTACTGAACAGTTAGAGCAGCTTCATGTTATAGTGAAGGGCAGTACTTTCCTAAATGTCGTCTTTGAAGTTGTCCAACTATGGCAGTGGTTCTCAGCTTCCTCAAGCTGCAACTGTTTAATACAGCTCTTCAGAACATTATCTTCATTGCTACTTCATAATTGTAGTTTTGACAGCGTTATGAGTTGTAACTATCTGATAAACCAGATACCTGATGTGCAACCCCAGGGTTGCGACCCACCGGCTGAGAACCACCAATCTATAAGCTGCTGATGGCGAGCCGTGGCACCTGGGAGGGAGGAGCCTATTGATTATCTCTGAGGGGATTATGATCCTCTACTTTCTGTGTTAACACACCTAAAGTTTGAAGGTAGTGTCTCCTTGAACCTGGATGAGCAGCTTCTACAGAGCACCTGGTTTGATAGCCCACAATATCTAAGTACATGCATAAATATCCATACAGAGGCTGGAGAGATGGCTTAGCAGGCAGAGCATTTGCTGCTCTTGGAGAGGACATGAGTTCAGTTCCTAGCACCTATGAGCCGGCTCACAGCCATCTGTAATTCCTGTTTTAGGGAATCCGAGCCCTCTACCTCCAAAGGCACTAAATATACACATCATAGGCACGTACATGCAGGCAAAATATTTATACATGAACTAAAAATAATACTTTGTTGTATGCATTGTCACACAACTGTTTAAATTCATTCCACTTTAAAAAAATTTCCTATACTTATTTAAGGCAATCGGCAATGGCGTCATTAAGCTCAACTTTACCTATCTTACCTATCTTCTTCTGCGTCCCTAGTATGGATCCGAGGGAACTTAGGTAAAGTTGGCGTATATTAATATTCTGAAGAACAAGGTATTATATAATGAAAAGCAGCTTGGGTGGTTAGATGCTATTCATGAATTATGTCGTACAAGTCTTGGAAACGGTTTCAGTGTGATTGAACAATGTTGCCTAGTGCCAGAGCTGTTAGGCAATTTCAAGACAACGGTTTGGGGAGCAGGTGACCTTTTGGCTCAACTGTGTTATGTCCCCGTCACGTATTTTTCTTCTTCTGAAAAATAATAGCAGACACACTCGGGGTGGGGGTTCTTAAACTGGAGCTGCTCACTAACTCCAGCACACTTTTTATTAAGGAATGTCTTAGTGCTAATGGGTGTCATATCTAGAGTGAGGCTTGAGAAACCTGGCTGTAATGGCCTGGCTACAGTGTGTGTGTTTGATTTCATTACATCCCACTTTGGGTTTGTTGTAGTTTTGTTGCAAAGATAGAAGCATCAGGTACAGAGAAGCTTGCTGATTTTGCAACTCTTTTCTTTCCTTTGAGAAGAAGTAGTTGAGAGAGGTGGTTAATAGCTGCTTACATCCAAACGGTCAGTCAGGTTCATAGAGCTGTTTTGATAGACTCCCAAGGCTTCCATAGCGTGGATTTTATAGTTTATTATAAATTGGGACTGATTACAGTGTTCTGTAGATGTTAAAATTTAAGATAGATCCAGGAAGACATACCAAATTTGAAGCCCATGTACCCCAAAAATACAGTAGTGTGACCCAATAAACCAATTAGGCCTTGTAAATTTAATAGAAGTGACATTCAGATTGAACCAAGGCAATGTACCCAGTGAACAATTTCTAGAACAGGTTTTTCAGTTTGTAAAAGAAAACATAATATGAAAGAAGTTCCCATACATCTTAGTTAGTGCTGGCTTGTGTAACTCTTCAGACAGCTTGGCGGGACTGTAGTGCATGAGACAGGACTCAACTTTCTGCCCTTGGCCCTGGCGGTGCTCGGGATCAAGGAAGGCTCTTTCTGTGCTGTTTGTTTATCTGAGTCTTTATTACTTTTCCAGTGTATCTCTTCTTTCAGTTTCGCAGTGTTGGCCTGATAATCAAGTTATTTAGCAGAACCATCTTATCGTATGCGTAGTCTGTTTTTTATGATTTGTATAAACATTTGGAATTCATACTTTGACCACTTTTGGAGTCTATATAGCATTTTATTTGTTATAGTTCCTATTCTGTACAACAGCTTTCTAGTGAATCAAAACACTGCATGCTATCCCGAGAATACGTTATTTTCTGTCAGCTGTTTAAAACAAATAATAAAAGCTTAGTTGTTTACATTGTGATTCTAGATGAGAGTTGGAATTAAAACTAATTGAGAGTTTATACTATTCCTAGGGCAATAGTTTGTCTCACCAGGATGAGAAGTCTGTCTTTGAAATGTTTCTCTGTAGTCCATCATAGTTGCTCTAACAGCCATGGTTGTTCTTGGAAGCTTTGCAGAGTCTACTATGTCCAGAGAACACTTTATTTCTCAGCTTGTGAGCTAAGCATTGTCAGAATTATTTTTGTCTGGTTGCAAGTTTTTCAAGCCATTTCCACCAACAAATTCTCTATAAACATTTAGTTAGTTAAGCTACTCTGGGCATTTGTGTTTAATCCGCAGTCATACTGCTCTATGACTCATACTTGGGCAATCTGGATTTCACTGTTCCTCTGCTGAGCTTTGAGGTGGTTATGAAACCAGCAGATCCCATTAAGCCCTCAACTATATGGTGGAATCAAGGGGTACACGGAAGGTGGATGGCTACTACTTGGCTCATTTACAATCTATTCATTCTTGTTGGTTCCCCCTTCTAGGTTGTTTGATGTGTGCACTGTGTCACGAACAGACAGAGAAACCAAACTTACACTAGTGTTTGAGCACGTTGATCAAGACTTGACCACCTACTTGGATAAAGTTCCAGAGCCTGGAGTGCCCACAGAAACCATAAAGGTACCAAGCATCATCCTTTTGTCTGAGTAGACTAGCCACCGTCACAGCTTACTCAACACCAGCATTCTTTCGTGTGAAAATTGCCAGAATTGGTGTTTTTGAAACTTAATATACAGTTCAGAATGTCAACTAAGTAAAATGGTCAAAAAATGGAAAATCATCTAGTCCATCTACTAAGTATCTTCAAAGAGTAGGATCGCAGTCCAGTTTAATTGTAGGGTGAATTAAAATAAAAACTTTAGTTTTAATGCACATTAAAATTCTTTAAAACTACTTATTTGTGTATTATCTCCCTAATCTTATAAAGTATGGTATAACAGATATCACTCAGTTTATCCTGGTGTTCTTGTTCTTTAAGAGATAAATTTTTAGATGTCAATCAAAGGTATATTATGCATTATAATTATGCTGATTATCAGACATATTGATTGGACCCTTTCTGTTTGCTTGTTTTTTCCAGTTCATCGGGGGGAGGGGTTGTTTTTTTTTTTAGTCTAAATGGCAAGTAGTAATCTTGGTATTCAAAGATAATTAAAGATGCTTTCTGCCCTTCACGGTCAACAAGCTGGGAAGTATGTTGACTACAAACAAATTCTTCCTTTAGGACTAATGGAAAAGGTACTCAAAATGTTCTGATGGTCTAGCCTGTTATTCTGCTTAACTTCATTTTCTGGTCCATCTGTGAAATCTGGCTGTCCCCACAGAGTCAGAAATGTCCTTTGAGTGATGGCTAGTTGGTGTCCCCGGATACGGATGCATTCTGACTGCGACATAATCATGTCTGTTTGGGGTGAGGCTAGTAAGAGTGGTTTTCTCCCATCTAGCTTTCACTAAAGAGTGAGATAAATAGTGGTAGTCTCGTTTATTTGTGCAGTTTGAAGGCCAGGAAAGCCCTCAACATGTAGGATTTCTGATCACTTGTTCTCGTCACTCTGCACCCTCTTCCTCTGGCATTATATTCCACTCCTGTGATTTCACTTCTTTTCTTTGTGTTCTTGGTCCAGAGACTCCATATTGTGCCTACAGAGCAGGGTCTTAGTCCTTTCTGCTCACTGTCTCCTGACTGCATTGAACAGTTGGCAGTTTTTTATGTGGTCTGGCTTCTGACCTAAGCGGCCCTCATGGAGCTTCTCACAGTCCTCTCTAAGTCTGCCCAGATGTGTGTGATGTGCTCTCACAGTCAGGCCTCTCTAAGTCCGTCCAGATGTGTGTGATGTGCTCTCACAGTTCGATATCGGCTCCTCTACCTTTGAGTAGTTGTTGCACACTTCACTTCGTAGCATTTTCTGCCCTTGTGATTATTTATGTATGTATCTTACCTATTTGTAGTATAATCATATGTACTGGTTGGCATACTCGATTTGTATACATAGGAACACAGTAAATAAGACATGCTGCCAGACTCCTTTTACATATAATTATTTCAACCAATACATTAAATGCAAATGATCATTGCCTTTTCTGATGTAATTCTTCTATCAGTTATTCCATGATACTTTTTAAAATAAGAAAACAAAGTAACCATATATTTATAGTCCACATTTCCAGCTCCATAGAATTTTTTTTTTGAGTTTCAAATGTTCTCCTAAGATGTCAGAGGATGATGAATGAAATTGTTTGCAGAAGAATTTGTATGTTTAAAAGGTTTAATAACCCAGAGTGGTACACTAGAGGCAAAACTTGATCAGACAGGAGTAGCAATGAAGTGGGCCCGGGAGATTCTTGTGTGTGTGTGTGTAATCAAACACAATAGGAAAAGAAGCAGGCATGATTGTGGGTCACCAGAGTTGGGAAGTGCCAGGATTAGTGCGAGCATGCCTGTGTGTGTGCCATCTGTGTGCGTGCATGCCTGTGTGCAGGCATGCATCTGTGCGGGCATGCATCTGTGTGCGTGCATGCATCTGTGCGGGCATGCATCTGTGTGCGCATGGGTGCTGGAGGCTGGTTACCAGAAGACTGAGATTCTCCTGGAAGCTGAAGAGTCTCTACAGCCATCAGAATTAGTACCTCTCTAGATTAGCTGCTAGAAGTGAGGTTGGGAGCCAGGCCATTAATTAGAATTAATGGCATATGGTTAAGAATATGATGAGTGTTTTCAAAGTGGCATATAACCATGATCAAATAAAAGTAATGTGTATGTAAGCACAAAGGTCTCTGGTAGAGGTAGGCGGATCTCTGTGAGTTCGAGACCAGCCTGGTCTACAAGAGCTAGTTCCAGGACAGGCTCCAAAACCATAGAGAAACCCTGTCTCAAAAAACAAACAAACAAACAAACAAACAAACAAAAAGTTTCTGGTTAACCCTAAAGAGTAACTAAAACTTTCTTGTTTTTATCCTTAATTTTTAAAAATAGCTCTGAATTGTTCGATTTTTTTTTTTTCATTTTTACTGATGAGTATGTTTCTAACCTGAATGGTGTTATGACATGAGTATAAATCTACCTTACAGGCTCCTCTCATTGAGCCCTCCTTCCCAGCTGGTTGGAACACTGAGGAGGAGGACCGGCTGGAGGAAGTGGGTCTTGGGACTGCAGGACTCTTCCTGCCCAGACTCCGTACTTCTGGTCAGGAAGATGTGAGCAAGCCACTGACACACTCCCCATCAACTGCTTGTCTCCGTGACACTCTTGTCACAGTGACTTCCCCATCACACTGGAGTGGACCCCCTCAGACCATGAGACCAAACAGATTCTCTAATTTGTCCTGTAAGGTGTTTATTTAGGAGCTTATACAACCATTAAATCGTTAGGTTAAAGGTGTAACTGACATCCATCAAATGGAGAGTTAAGTTAAAAGTATAATTGATAAAAATTTTTTTACTAGGCACTTGCATCTTTTGTTTTGGTGATTGGTTGATTTTTTGAGGAGTTGGTGTACAGGTTAAGTGCATTGTTGGTTGATGTTTTCAAGCATGGCTGTGGAGAACAGAAATATTTGTTGTACAGAAGGTCTATTTATACCAAGTCTCTTTGAGCCAGTGAATGTTATTATGTTGAATGGTTTACTAAGAACACAAAAATGGATTCTTTCTATAGAATGTTCTGTGGAATAAGGCTCTTTTTAGAAAATACTGAGCGATTATTTGTTCGGTGTTTAGGGGTGAAATTATTTGTTTGGTGATCAGGGGCTGAAATGCACATTTAAAGAGAGAGAGAGAGAGAGAGAGAGAGAGATGAGTCTTGCAAAAGCATATGGCAGACATTCTCAGTCTTTATTTGAGCATTTTCAGGTTCAAACACCTCACCTGTCTTCGGCTTTTTGCACGTGGTACCAAGGTGTTCTTTAGAGTCATCCCAGAAGCTAGGAGGTTAGTAATACTGTACTGACATAGCATGCTATGTTGTCAAGTCGTAAACTGGAAAATATTTTAACGTAAAGCAGATACATAAAAAGCATGGACGATGATTTAGGCCAGGGACTTTGTCCTTTACCGTCTGTTTTCCAAGGTGCTCTCTTGGCTCTGTTCACCTGTTAGTTTGCCACCTATAATCAAAATATTCCAGTGCTTATTGGGGGTACTAATTGTAATAAGATGGCAGGACTGGATAGAACTAGAATATTTAGTCATGTCTGGACAGGAATAAAATCTTTATCATTTAATCAACATCTTTGTTAGAAAACAAATACCTCTCAGAGAACAGTTTTTTCAGATATTCGAGTAACCTTTGTTTTGAAAAATCAAAAAATCATGAAGCTTTACGTAGTTGTTCAGGTTGATACTTGGGTCCGTTTGTAGGGGACATGCTTCCATTACTGCATGGTTTTCCCATCGGCCTTGAATAAAGGAAGTCACTGGCTATGCCTGGGCTGAAGCTCACCTCTGAGAAGCTGTAATAATAATGATAGTGATAATAATAATTGTAGGACCCGGTCAGGACAAGCTCAGTAGAGGCCTGAGTCTCAGTGGTTTACCCTGAGGCAACACCTGGTTCTGACAAAGAGCACAAACTGAGTCCACCTAGGTACCACTCAGGAGCAGACCATCCAAAGGAAATTGCTAATGTTCCCACCATCAGAGATAGGATCACCTGCCAGCACACCCACCGCGACACCCCTAGACAAATGTCAGCCAATCAGGGATCCCAGACCTTAGAAATCTCTCACCCCCACCTTTGCTACTGTAAAAACCCAACTCTGTTGAAATATGAAGCGGCGGGGCTGCGTCCCCAACACCCCGGCCGCTTGGCTAGCTTATGCCCGGAATAACAACACACAAACTGTATTCATTTAAAGAACTGCTTGGCCCATACTCTAGCCCTTATAGGCTAATTCTCGCACCTGG
>NW_026068202.1:435969-447185 GCF_014885135.2 Alexandromys fortis
GGGAGCAGAGCAGAGTCTGACCTCACTTCCTCTTCCGCCCAGAATTCTATTCTGTTTCCTCCTCCCATCTATGCTCTAAGCTAAGGGCCAGCCAAGCAGTTTCTTTTATTGCTCAGCCAATGAAATCAACAGATTGATATATGACACTCCCACATCACAACTCTAACTGAGTTGGGGGCCCTCTGATCACTCCAGTACATTGGGTATACATGGAGAGACTAAGTTTGCAAACTTGTTTAAGAATAAAAGTTCTTTGCTTTTAATACAGGGCTTGGTCTCCTAGTTGGTTTTGGGGGGACTTTGTGATCTAGACATCATCATCATAATAATAAAAAAAAAACTATAAGACACTGCTTTTTCCAACATTTTCAAAGTAAATTTCGAGGTAAAATGTTGTAGATGTGTAAACCTCACCTTGAAGGTGTTGTGGTGGTCTCTAGGTCCACCGATTCTTGTTAGATGATGACATTTGCATAGAAAGCTTGTTGACCACTCTACTGTGAAGCCGACAAGTAGCTTGTTGTGACTTTGTTGGCATAGCTGGCTTTCCTCTTTCTAATTCAGACTATCGTCTTCGAGTCTGTGGCGTTGAGTTTCCACCTTTACTTTTCATCTTCATGCATCCATCTGCCGCAGGGGTCACAGCGGTGTTGGAACGTTCATTCTCCATGTTTCTCAGTCGTCTGGAGTAGTGGGAGCCATATGGCAGAGTACCGAGGAGAGAGTCCTCTGTGAGGGAGGGATTCCTTCCCAGGGCAGCACTGGGTGCCTGCCCTCTTGCATTGAACCCCATCTTGTGTACTGGCACTTGCCAGCAGATCAGCTTTTCTAGGGTGTGGCCCAGAGTCTTCAGCTCACTTAGGTTACCTAATGTTGAATCTTGGACATTCTGCCGGTACAACGTATTTAATGAAATGGACGGTATCATTTCGTAAGAATAAAGCACAGAAGAAACACACAGATCAGTAGCTTCTCTAAAACAGGACCAGGTTCTTCGCCCTCAAGGCCATATGGCCTCACGGAGTTGCGGGATAAAAATTATGTCCATGTATCCCTATGATAAATGAATTTTATGGAACCGGAGAGAAAGAGAAAAGCTCAGGGTTTATGTCTGTGTGGGTAATTTTCTCAGTGAATTAGGTTTCTTTTTATCTTCAGTTAGATGGTTTTTGGAGCTTCTGTTGGCTTTGCTGTTTTCAGTAAGAGATAAAATGTACTATTAGGTTTATTTTACAAAACCCAGACTTCAGCGACCAACACACACTCTTGATAACTCCTGCTTTCTGCCTCTGGGAAACAATCTGTTTTCGTGACGAATATCTGCTTGCAGTAAGCAGTGCCTGATGTCAGAGTGGAATGCCCTAAGCTGATTCATCCTTGTCTGCTTGACATAATGCAAAGTGACTGGTCCCCTGTGCTGCAAGTGAAAGTCTCCCAGCTCTTCCTCTTTTGCTCTTAAAGGAACCAAACCCTGGCCCCTTGCAGCTCCCGGTGGTCTCTGCTTTGCCTGAATTACAGCAGGTGATTTGTCCTATCTTTGCAGAACACAGAACAAATTAACATGAAAATATCGCTTCTCAGAAAACAAGGCAGGCTTGAATACCCTGTCACTGCTGGTCATTAGCCATCTGCCACCAGCGCTCACACTGTTTATCACAGTAGAAATTCAAGAGCAGATGTTGCATAATAAGGTGATTCCCCCCCCCAAAAAAAAACAAGGCAAAAAATTCAAAGAACAAATTCTCCACAGTGAAAATAAAGATCTTGGACTGAAATTGTATTTCAATTCAACATCATGGCTAGGTTAATTTAATAGGCTGATTTTTAGCATGGGTGTCTTTACAATGTTATGCCTCTTATTCAAATTATTTTTATAGTTAAAGTTTTTAACTTAAGTACATATGTGAAAGATGCTTTATATGTTATTGGATTAAATGCGCTTTAATGAGCAAATCGACATATTTTAGTGACACCCATTCTAGGGTGAGGGACTTCATAGGTCAGTCATGGCACTTATTTTAAAACAGACCCTGCCTTAACAGCAGCTTCAGGAAGAAAAGCTTGGTTGGAATTAAAGTTGGATAGCGCAAGCCGTGGTAGTAGCTTCCCACATCTTTTTTCTTGGTACTCAATACTGTATATTCCATAGTCTTTCTCTTGATTTTCTTCCACTTTCGCCCTTCCTCCCTGGACGATCCCGCCAGTGCCAGCATTGTTAGCCTTCTCTCTTAGCCTTGTTGGCCCTGGGTCTGCCTAGTCCTGCCCAACCTCAGGCTTTCTTTGGGTTTGGAGTCCCAGATGTTCACTTGAGTCCTCTTGTCTTTTCTGTACATGAATGTGGTGTTTAATGGAATTGGCTATTGCTGTGCTTTATCTAATTTACTAATACACTCTAGACCTTCATGGTGCTTTATAAAAATTGGATGATTATAGTGTTAGCTGTTGTGTTTCACAAGCATTTTGTATTCTTAGAACAGGCATCCTGGAGTGGGAATAAACCTGAGTGGTCGAGAGTTTGCCTATCACCTTAAAACAGGTACCCTAACTGTCGTAGAACGGGGTGACCCGAGGCCCTGTGGATCCCCTTGCTGGTGGGAGAGAGAGGTTGGGTAGAGTTTATTTAGCGGGTTATGGGGGGGGCGGAGAAGAGAAGAGGGGGAGAGGCAGAAATTGCCTCTCCAGAAGAGCTGACAGAGCACAGGCTGGAGAGGAGGTGGAGATCCGCTTTCCTGGGGTGGGGGTGGGAGAGGCTTGTCTCTTAAAGGTACAGGGTACCCAGGCAACAAGCCAGGCCAGCAGATTACAACAGTGACCTGATCGAGACTGTGACCTATGTTAGGAAAATTGGTTTTGAGTATACCACTACTGGCACCTGGCCATGTATTAGATTAACATTTTACTGTGTCTGTTCCAAGTTTTCTCTGGCTTTAGGAAGAAACTAGGGTGAGTGAGCTTTAACAAGCACAGTACTTTATACTCCTAAACTCCCAAGCACAGACCTAATGTGTAGAGAGAAGTGAGCTCCTTTGTGTAACCGTCACCCTACTAGGCCATTCCCTTTGTTCCTTGTCCTGCTATCGTCTACTGCAAATGAAAACTTTCAGAAACATAAGAAATCTTTTCAAGGTGAGCATTTTCAGGTAATTTAGATTTAGAGGATCCTCGCAGAAGCAAATGCTCATGCACATCCCTGCATCTCTGTAGTAGCTAAAGGTCCATGGATGGAAAGAAGACAGAATTATTCAGATACGTAATGCTGCAATTGGAAATTACAACAAAATTAGTGGTTTCTCCCACAAACAGGAAGTCCATGTTTAAAACGTCACTTTCTGAAGGTACAGTTGAGACTCGGTCCTTAAAATAAAGACTGACTCATTAAATAGGGAAATGACACTTACACACAGCAGATGATCTGGACTGGCTTGAGCAAATGCCTTCTCACCGTAGGCATCAAGTTTCTAGGCAACGTGAACCTCTGCGTGTCCCCGTGGAGACTGACGGATCTACACAGTGGGGACATTCCTGTTGACATTTGCTTGTTCTCAAGCTCTTTGCGTTTCCCTGTAAACATGGGGATGTGTTTCATTATAGCCCTCTTTTCTTCCTTAGCTACACTTTGATTTCCAGTTGTGTCGTGCTATCCAGAATGTTCAGGTATATACTCTCCAGCCTGACCCCTCCCACTTGTCCAAGATATACAAACTTGATATTGGCAGGACGCTAGCTGGAGGGGATGGGCAGATAGACCAGTCTTCAAAGTGCTTGCTATGGCAACATGGGATCCTCAGTGTTCACCACCACGGGCCGGAAAAAGAAAAGAAAGAAAAAAAAAAAAACAAAGCAAACAAGAAAACAAAACAAAAACCCTACGGGCATGGTGGTATGCACTTGGCATTGTGTCATCCCAGTGCTGAGGAGGCAAGAGACCAGGAGGATTCCGAGGGCTTATTGGCTGGTCAGCCTTAACTAATTGGTGAGCAGGTTCTGATGAGAGACCCTGTCTCAAGAAAGAAAAAGTGGGTGGCTGCTCAGGAATGACACCAAAGTGCTCCTTTGGGTATATCCAAGGTATGCGCACCCCGCACCCCCCCAGTCACACACACACACACACACACACACACACACACATTGACGCACATGCACATATGCCTGCACCAATACCAGCAGCCCACCGTGCACACACAAACCTGCTGGGTACCCTCTCTTAAAACTAAGCCTTCCTTAAACCTAAATATCAGGCTTGATGCCTTGCTTTCTCTCACAGTCTTCATTAATAAGTATTTTCTTGTTTTTATGTGAAAGACATCCCCCAATCTCACTTTTTTTTTTTTTTTTGGTTTTTCGAGACAGGGTTTCTCTGTGGCTTTGGAGCCTGTCCTGGAACTAGCTCTGTAGACCAAGCTGGTCTCAAACTCACAGAGATCCGCCTGCCTCTGCCTCCCGAGCCACCGTCGCCCGGCCCAATCTCACTTCTTAACAACACATCAAATAAGATTGCAAATTTATGTTTCTTTCAGCCATTTTAGATTCCTCTGTTAAGAGTTCTCTGTTTAGGTCTGTACCCCATTTTTTTTATTGGATTAATTGTTGTTTTGATGACCAATTTCTTGAGTTCTTTGTATATTTTGGAGATCAGACCTCTCTCCAATGTGGGGTTGGTGAAGATCTTTTTATAGGTGAGTTGAGTCCATTTATATTAAGGGATATTAATGACCAATGATTGCTAGCTCCTGTTATTTTAGTTTTTGTTGGTGGTGATGCTATTGTGTGTGTTTTTCCCTTCTTTGGGATTTGCTGCTGTAAGATTAATGTCTGCGTTTTTGTTGATGTAACCAGCTTCCTTGGGTTGGAGTTTTCCTCTGGTATTTTGTGTAGGGCTGGGTTTGTAGCTAGGTATTGGTTAAATCTGGTTAAAATTGGTTCTGTTATGGAATATCTTGTTCTGTCCATCTATGATGATTGAAAGTTCTGCTGAGTTTAGTAGTCTGGGCTGGCATTTTGGTCTCTTAATGTCTGCATAATGCTTGACCAGGATCTTATGACTTTTATTGTTTTTATTGAGAAGTCAGGTATAATTCTGAGAGGTTTCGCCTTTATATGTTACTTTGCCTTTTTCCTTTGCAGCTCTTAATATTCTTTCTTTAGTGGCAAAGGGACTTTTTTTTCCCAGTCCATTCTATTTGGTGTTTTGTATCCTTCTTGTATCTTCGTATATGTATCTTTCTTTTGGTTGAGAAAGTCTTCTATGATATTGTTGAATATATTTCCTGTGCCTTTGAGCTGGCATTCTTAACCCTCTTCTATCCCTATTATTCTTAGGTTTGGTCTTTTTATGGTGCCCCGTATTTCCTGGATATTTTGTGTTAAACATTTGTTAGATTTAATGTTTTCTTTGGCTGATGAGTCTACTTCCTCTATCATATCTTGAGCGCTTGAGATTCTCTTTTCTATCTCTTGTATTTTGCTTTTTATGCTTGCATTTGTGGTTTCTGATTTTTTTTTCAAATTTTACATTTCTGTATTTCCCTCAGTTTTTGTTTTCTTTATTGTCTCTATTTTGGTTTTCAAGTCTTGAATAATTCTTTTCGTCTGTTTGATTTCTTTTGGTTTTCTTTAAGGGATTTGTTCATTTCTTCCTATGTTTTGTTTGTCTTTTTCTCCATTTCTTTGTGGGAATTTTTCACTTCCTCTTTAAGGGCCTCAATCATTCTCCTAACGTTATTTTCAAGGTCATTTTCTTCTGCTTTATTTATATTGGGGTGTTCAAGTCTTGCTGTTTGTAGGGCCACTAGTTTTTATTGGTGTTGTTTTGTTCTTTGTGTGTTCTTAGATTGGTGTAGTTGGGGTTGTCTGTGTCTCTGGTGATCAATCTTCCAGGTGCCATTAGACCCAAGACTCAGATGGTTGCTCCTCGTGGTGCCGTTTAGGGCCATGGTTCCTGTCATCCTAGAGGTCACTTGGTGTTCCTTGAGGTTGCCCAGAACTCCCTGGGGTCACTGTGCAATACCAGGGGTATTTTTGGCCTGCTCCCATGGAGGTTGCTTGCTTGGGGCTGCTTCCTCTGAGGTTGCCTGTGCCTTGGGCCTGCTTAGGAGGAGGTTGCTTGGTCAGGTTGCTCAGAGGTCACCGATTCATGCCTAGTCCAGCGGAGGTCTCTGGCTTGGTCCTGCTGGCTTGGTCCTGCTCCCTCAGTGGTTTTTCCCTTGTACTTGCTTCTGTGGAGATTACTGTTTCAGACCTGCTCTGGTGGATGTAACCTGCTTAGGCCTGTTTCTGTAGATGTCCCTGGCTTGGGCCAGGTCCTGCAGAGGTCTCTGCCTCAGGCCTGCTCTCTCAACGGTTGCTCCCTTGTATCTGATCCTTTGGGTGTCGCTGCCTCAGGTATGATCAGGAAGAGATTGCTCCATTGTCACAGGTTTTAATGGTGACATCATCATGTATAGTATATATAGTAAGTACATGTTAGTTGTTTCATTTTTGACTCAAGGAGTCAAACAGATGTGACCCTGTAAACTTCTTGATTTTGTATTTACCACCATTCATGTCTGTCCCCGATGATACTCGCTAATTTGTCTTTATTTTGAACAAAAAGAATTTTCTTTTCTTCAAATCATTCTCCTGGAGTGTAGTCACTAGAAATATAAGAAGGAACATAACAAAAATGGGGGATGGCCAGGCTGAAGAGGTTTTGCTTTGAACTGAATTTGGGAATGGCAACTTAAAGATCAAGTCTGTGCCTTGTACTATATCTTGATCTGAAACAATCGCCCTGCATTTAAGGTGCTCTGTGAATTTGCTTAGTGGGGAACAAACACTCAAAGCAAGATACTTGCTGACCTTTTCATCTGACTGATATACCACATATTAATATTAAAACCTTGAACTGGAAAATTCACCATCACCCACAGTTGAGACATAGTGTTTTTGGAAATGAAGATGTTAGAAAGGACATAGGTGTGGGCCCTGGGTCCTTTTTGCCTTTTCCTTTTACCAAAACATATTCCTGGCCAGGGGGTGAAGAACAAAGAAGAAAGAAGTTGGTAATTGCAGAAGAAAAATGAGTTGATTGGATCCCATTAAAAATAGATTTGTGACTAGCAGTCACCTTTCTCCCAGGCTGCTCTGTAAAAGGCAGTCCACGAAATGGGGCCATAAGTGCATGAAACATTAGTATTAATAACTCATTCTCCCCATTAAAATTATTACACAGAGCACAGCCCTTTCTAAATCTTCTAAATCCCCAACCCCTTTCAAGTGTATTCCAACCAGATATTAAAGGCAGGCTGAGTTATGTCTGTATTGCAAAGCTATATGAATCCAAATAAACAACACACAAGAAAATAAATAGTGATTTTGTCTTTGATTGTAATCTGTTCTGAATGTCACTACTATACCAACAATCTCTAATGGGCATCGCTCATCCATTTTGTAAGTAAGATCTTAATGAAAATACTTAGGAATGTGAAAGGAAGTAACCTACAAATTATGTCAGCATGAATTGAGAAATGGTTGCATTTTGGTGTCCTCTGGGGTAACACTACAAGAGAAAGGACCTCTTTCCTTCTCTGTCTTGTCCATCACTTTCACCGCCAGGGTTTCACAGAACTAAATATGTAATTTATCGCTGTGTCCCGTAATTAACATATGGTTTGTGTTACTGACTTCTCGGGTTTCAAAGGGAATAAATTGAGCTTTCCTCCACATTTAGGATATATAGTTTTGATTTTATTGTGTGTGTGTGATTTTTTTTTAAAGGAACTCCAGACAAAGACACACATTATTTGTAAGTTAGAGAACAGCTGCCAGAAAACAGAAAATTAGAAAGGAGTCCTGAGTGGAATAGTGGAGATAGATACTGTTCAGAGGTAGCCCTGTACAGCAGGACGAGTTCCTTAGAAAAGAGACAGCTGAATTTGCTTGTATATTTTGCTAGAAACAGGCCTGATTTACCATCATTCAGTGCTGGTCAGGAGGAGGACGAAGGCAATGCTTTCAGCTTTGTGTTTGAAGCGAGTATCTTTGTTGATGATTTGTAGAAATTCACATATTTCTGGTTTGGAAAGATGAGTGAATATTACTGGATTACAACTTGTTCTTTTTAACATATTCAACATTTTAGCAAATATTTACCAGATTGTGGAGTAAAGTTTCCTGTGTGTAAAAGATCACAGGCCATGCAGTGGTGGCGCACACCTTTAATCCCAGCACTCAAGAGGCAGAGGCCAGCCTGGTCTACAGAGTGAGTTCCAGGACAGCCAGAACCACATAGTGAAACCCTGTCTCAAGTAAACAAAAGAAGATATGTATAAATTGTTTAGACATTAGAAAAATATTTGATTTGTAGTATTGCATGTACAATTGAAAGGCAAACAGTTATTTGCACAAAATCTGGCAAAAGTTTAATAGTCTTAATATAGAAAAAGCTTTTAGAAATGAATAAAAATGAGCCAGTTTAGATATAAATAAGGAAATAAACATTTATCAAGAGCTATGTATTCATAGACTAACTAAAAGAATTGGGGTTGAGGGGAGCTCAGCTTCACTGATGTTAGGATGCATGGTGAGAGTCTGAATGTACTATAAGAGATTATTATGTAAATTACAAAACTAATTCAAACAGAACGATTGTATCACTACAGGAACAATTCTCATAACCTAATTAGTAAAAGAATAATTGCCTAAAGAAATAGAAGATACAAATTGTCTAGGTAGCATATACTCAATTTGGAAATATATATCTAATACTTACATTTTCAAAAACTAGCAAGACATACACTAAAATACAAATGTGTATCTCTCTTAAAATATGCTATGTTGTTTATGTTGGTGACCTTCAATATTAGACTGGATGAAATTCCTAGTAACGGCCTACTTGAATCACCCAACCAATGATCTCCCACTGTATATGTAGTGGGTAACATTCTCTGTTTCAGAGCCAGTGCTCTCTCACGTCTCTCTTTCCTTTGTCCCCAGTGTAAGAATGAATAACACCCTTCACTTCCTCTTGACAGCACAGCAAGACAGACCTTATTACACAATCAGCATGTGTACCCTGAAGGACTGAGTGTATGGCATAGATGGTGATCTCAGTAGAATAGCAGCACCGAGACACAGTAGTACTCAACCTCCCAATAAAGCTCGTGCGGTCATCTCCTTTATCTCACTGCCACTGTGCCTCATGTCAGGAAAATTGCACTGTGGAGGAATTCACTTCATTGTAATTGGAAGCAATCACTAGGCAATCGTAAACTAAATTCATCTCTACATGTAGAAGAAAGGTATAAGCCTGTTTTTATTACAATGCAGGCTCACGCATGGTTTCTTTGATGGCTTAGGTTTTTACTTGAAGCCAGCGTTTGGACTTCCTGTTAACATAGGCAGGTAGTATTTTAACTTAATGAGAAACAACACTGGGAACATCCATTTGGGGAAACCTCCATTGGGTCACATGGTGGCGTCAAATCCTTCACACAGCTCCAGTACCTTACCTTTCTGGAAGTGTGGGCATCATGCTCACGCGCCCCCATAGTGGACTGTTGCAGCAACTGGAATGGATTGCAGAGTCGGAAGTTGAGGATGTCACTTGCACATGTGTTCGTTAACATTTGCAGAGTGGATTCTGAGAGATGCAAGTGCAGATCATGGAGTTATTCCATGAGAGGTATGACTGAAGTTGAATGGGTTTTCTATTAATTAATGCTTCTATATGGCTATTAAGCAAAAAGGAGCCATTATTTAGCTAGTGCATTCTGAACATGTTTTGGGTTGGAACATTGGGATTTTCCTTAAAGCATTACTTTGTTATGGGAAAGCAGGGATCCTTACCGACTACACTGGCTGTGAACATTTTGAAAAGTTCGAGTTGCATTATTTAGTGTATTTTAGAAATGTGTTTGTTTAAGAGATTAATGACCCCATTTTCATGACTTCTCCCTCTGCATTTTTTCCATCCCTCCAGGGCTGTGCTTTGATTCTGAGTTACAAATGTTTAAGATGTTCCTAAACTCCGTAGAGATCTCACAGGTTCACTTACAGAAATAACATCGTATCCACTGATGATAAAGTTATTCCTTTATCCAGCAGAACCTAGTCCTCCCCTGGTCTTACGTTTTTTTGGCTACGTGAGTTTGTAGAATGTTGGTGTTTGCATTTGTTGGTGGAAAGATGAAACGAACTCTATGGCCAAAGGCTATCACTCAAATATTGGCTTGGAAAAGTCCCCTTGAGGAGGGAAGTGCATCTTTCTCCCGTGTGCACCTGGTGGCTCTGAGCTGCTGCCTTTGCTGTGCTTCTCCTCTAGAGAGACTCCCGTTTCAGCTGCCCTCACCCAGGTCAAATGGAGACCCTTGTAAATGCCCTTGAAATTTCTTGACTGTGGTAGAGAAGTCCTACAGTATGATTTTCCCATTATACATTCCCACCTTTCCAAACCTTAGACCTGACTTGTGTGTTGTGCACAGGCTCATACTTCATCAATAATAGTGCTCCCTCCCTTTTTTTGCACAGGCTCTCACTATGTAGGCCAGGTTAGCTAGGAACCTGCTGTGTAGATTAGGAAGACTTGGAACCTAAAAAGATCCCCCTCCCTCTGCTGTCTAAACACTTAGGCTAAAGGTGAGTGCCATCCAACATGTTTTTTTTTTTTAATTTTTTATTTGTATTTCTTTTTTATGTATTTATTTATTGATTGATTAAAGTTTTCTGTCTCTTCCCCACCGCCTCCTCCCCTTTCGCTCTCCCTCCCCCAATCAAGACCCCCTCCCTCCTCAGCCCAAAGAGCAATCAAGGTTCCCTGCCCTGTGGGAAGTCCAAGGATCACCCACCTCCATCCAGATCTAGTAAGGTGAGCATCCTAACTGCCTAGGCTCCCACAAAACCAATAGGTGCAGTAGGATCAAAAACCCATTGCCATTGTTCTTGAGGTCTCAGTAGTCCTCATTGTCCACTATGTTCAGCGAAACCGGTTTTAACCCAGGCTTTTTCAGACACAGGCCAGCTGGCCTTGGTGAGTTCCCAATAGAACATCCCCATTGTCTCAGTGTGTGGGTGCACCCCTCGCGGTCGAGAGTTCCTTGCTCGTGCTCTCTCTCCTTCTGCTCCTGATTTGGACCTTGAGATTTCAGTCCGGTGCTCCAATGTGGGTCTCTGTCTCTGTCTCCTTTCATCGCCTGATGAAGGTTAATATTCAGGAGGATGCCTATATGTTTTTCTTTGGG
>NW_026068202.1:449867-470625 GCF_014885135.2 Alexandromys fortis
ATCTTGTTGATTTTCTCCAAGAACCAACTTTTTGTTTCATTGATTCTTTGGACTGTTTTCTGTGTTTCTATTTTGTTGATTTCTGCCCTCAGTTTGATTATTTCCAGTCTTCTACTCCTTCTGGGCAGATCTGCTTCTTTTTTTTCTAAATCTTTCAGGTGTGCTGTTAAGTCCCCAAAGTATGCTTTCTCCGTTTTAAGTGTGCACTTAGTGCTATGAACTTTCCTCTTAGCACTGCTTTCATCGTGTCCCATAGGTTTGAGTATGTTGTTTCTTTAATTTCATTAAATTCAAAGAAGACTTTAATTTCTTTCTTAATTTCTTCCTTGACCCAGGTGTGGTTCAGTAGTTGATTGTTCAGTTTCCATGAGTTTGTCAGCTTTCTGGGGGTAGTATTGTTGTTGCCTTCTGACTTTAATCCGTGGTGATCTGATAAGACACAGGTGGACACTGATATTCTTTTGTATCTGTGGAGGTTTCCTTTGTTTCTGAGTATATGGTTAATTTTTGAGAAGGTTCCATGAGCTGCAGAGAAGAAGGTATTTTCTTTCCTATTTGGGTGGAGTGTTCTATAGATGTCTGTTAAGTCCATTTGTTTCATTACCTCCAATAATTCTCTTAATTCTCTATTAGGTTTCTGTCTGTTTGACCTGTCCATTGGAGAGAGAGGTGTGTCGAAGTCTCCTACTACTAGTGTGTGTGGTTTAATGTCTGCCTTGAGTTCTAGTAATATTTCTTTTATATAAGTGAGTGCTTTTTTATTAGGGGCATAGATATTCAGGATTGAGATGTCATCCTGATGAATTGTTCCTGTTATGAGTATAAAGTGTCCATCTCGATCTCTTCTGATTGATTTTAGTTTGAAGTCAGTTTTGTTGGAAATTAGTATGGCCACACCTGCTTTTTTCTTAGGACCATTGCTTGAAAGACCTTTTCCCAACCTTTTACTCTGAGTAGATGCCTGTCTTTGTGGTTGAGATGTGTTTCTTGCAAACAGCAGAATGTTGGATCCTGTTTTTGTATCCAATCTCTTAGCCTGTGCCTTTTTATAGGTGAATTGAGACCGTTAATATTAAGTGATATTAATGATCAGTGGTTGTTTACCCCGGTTATTCTTATTGTTTTTGGTAGTAGAGTTTGTGTGTGTGTGTGTGTGCCTTCTTTGAGTTGTGCTGGTGAAGGTTCACTAGATGCTTGAGTTATTGTAGGCAGTGTTGCCCATGTTGGATTCCTTGGGTTTCGATTTTCCTTCTATTACTTTTGTAGGGCTGGATTTGTGGCTACATATTGTCTAAATTTGTTCTTATCCTGGAATGTCTTGTTTTCTCAATTGATAGTGAACACTAGCTTGGCTGGGTATAGAAGTTTGGGTTTGCATCCATGGTCTCTTAGTTTTTGAAGAACCTCTATCCAGGAAATTCTGGCTTTCATGGTTTCCATAGAGAAGTCAGGTGTAAGTCTGATCGGTTTACCTTTATAAGTTACTTGGCCTTTTTCCTTTGCAGCTCTTAATATTCTTTCTTTAACCTGTATATTTTGTGTTTTGATTATTATATGGCAAGGGGATGTTTTTCTTTGATCCAGTCTGTTTGGTGTTCTGTATGCTTCTTGGATATTCAAAGGGATATCTTTCTTTATGTTGGGAAAGTTTTCTTCCATAATTTTGTTAAAAATATTTTCTGGGCCTTTGAGCTGTGATTCTCCTCCTTCTTCTATTATTATTCTTAGGTTTAGTATTTTTATTGTGTCCCATATTGGATGTTTTGTGATGAGAATTTGTTGGCTTTGCTGTTTTCTTTGATCAGTGCATTTATTTTCTCTATGGTGTCTTCAGAATCTGAGATTCTTTCTTCTATCTCTTGTATTCTATTGATTATGCTTGTTTCTGTAGGCTCTGCTTGTTGACCTAGATTTTCCTAGATTTAATTGTAGTGGGGCGATCTGTTCTTGGTGTTGCAAGCTGGTCCCTGTTGCCTGTGTCCTCTGTGGCTGCGCTAGTCCCACTGTCTTGGCAGCAGCCTGAGGCCTGCTTTGCCACCTGCGTTGCTTGTCTGCCCCCAACCTGGTTGTTTTATGTCAGCTCTTTTTTTATTTTGTGCATTTACGTTTTCATCTGTGCTGAGATCAGCCAGGCCTGACCTGAAACAGAGCTGGTGTTTTAAGAGATGGCAAGCTAAGGTTGGTTCTTGATTGTGTTAGAGGGGAAAGTATGTCTTGCCAAAGTTGGGGCAGAGTCCCCAAGCCTGCAAACTCTGGCAGGCGATTAATGGGCCTGAACTGAAGGTTCTTTTGTGTGTAGGTGCTTGTGTGTGCACTTGTACATGGGAGAACGAGGGAAAGAGACGCCCATCCATAGAATTCTAAACCAGTGCTCTGGTTGTTAGCTGGAGGCAAGATACACTGCAGGCTCCCAGGCCCTCGTAGAAGTGGCCTGTTGGGAAACCTCCTTGGAAGTGAGTCTTGCGTGGCTTCCCATTACCTGAATGATGTCCTGTCCTTACCTACAGCTTATGAGTCCTCATGAGAAGTGTGCCTTATACATTTCAATTGCTTTGGAAATTGGAGCCCTGCAATGTACCACTCAGGAAAATAAATGGTCGTATTAGCTTTTAGCAAATGCCACCTCTTTGGTTTGAATTGGTTTAGAAAGCATTTTCTTCCTGGTTTGTGCGTACCACGTTGTTTCGGCTTCTCTCATCACTGACCAGCTGGCTTGCTGGTGAATAGAGCTGTGGGCCCCTCGCCATGTTTCATGTGAGGTCTTGGCTGGGTGGCAAACGGGCAGCCTGTAGCCAGTGTCAGCAATTCAGGAGGCATTGGCACAGCAGTGTCCCCATTAATTTCTTTCTGTTTGTCACATGCTGTCATGCAAGTTACACCAGAGAGGAAATGACCGTTAAAAAAAAAGGTGCCCTTGTGGCACTGGGTCCCCTCCAGACATCCCCGAGGTTAAACAAGTGGATACAATTAGTTCTACACAGACAGCTGCAGGGAAGGGAAAGCCTAGACCAGCACCCACAGCAATGTGTCTGTCCTGTTAGCAGGAGGTATCAGCTGTCAACATCTGCTCCATTTTAACCCTTCAAAGGAACCAGTGAATTAAGGGAGCTATTATCCCACGCTGTCTGTGCTGGGCATTATCGATCACAGTGCCTTGTGAAATTACCGCTGCACTGCTGCCTCAGTGGCAGATTTCGTCTCTGGAGAGGGTGGTTTTTATATTTTTGCTAGGAGTAGAGAAAAGTGGCGGGGCACAGAGTGGGGGGAAGTGGACTCTTGAATCGTTGGGAAAGCACTGCCACATGGAAGCAGCTTCACGCACACTACACTCTCCTTAGTTCAAGCTAGAGTAGTTGACACTGGCTTGCTCCGCACGGCTTCCATTTCTACCGTAAGAGGTATTTCTTCCCGACGACTGTCTTGCTGACTCTTGTCTTCATCAAGACCTAGGGCAGCTTTTCCAAAGCAGGGAAGGAAGCTGTGGAAAATGAGAACCAGCTTCAGAGGAGAAAGGCCATTGAAGATGATAAAAGAAGCCATAAGCTAAATAGAGGCTTCCAAAAACTGTTGCTGTGGCTTTTTGTTTGTTTAGGATTGAGATGATGAAGCTGCTGTTACCCAGATGAGTCCTGGCCTACCTCTCTGTAAGCATATGCTGGCTTGGAGTGACTCTGCCTGGGACAGTGAGTGCCGGCACGGAGGGACACGTGGACGAGATGAGTGAAATTGTTGAAGCACACTCATTAGAGCTAACTCTAAAGCTTTCAGGCGAGGAGGGAGGATGGTTTCTTGCCGTATCTTCACTCTACAAGGAAGTGGCCGCCTAATTGTGAACTTAGAACCTTCTCTTCAGAACAGACATGATTGCTTGGAAGTGTGCAAATGGCAGAAGTTCTTTTAAAAGAATCAATAGGATGTTTATTTGAGTGATTTCACCCGAAGATGAAAACCCTGGGAAGAAGCTTGAATTTCATTGTATTCTTGTTGTTTATTGCAGATGATTTGACACCATTTAAAATCATTTCAAGGGGCCAGTAAAATGGCAAAGTGTGGGTTGAAGCATTTGCTGAACGAGCTCATCGCCTGATCTAAATCATTGTTTAAAAGAAAAAAAAAAAGATGTAGGAGCAGATTTTTAATCTCAGCACTTCAACCCCGAGATGGGAGTGACTGGCCAACCTTGGGTGTGTAGGTCAGCAGAAACAAGAGAGGCCCAGACTCAACGAACTGGAAGGTGAAAATGGACTCCCCCAAGTTGTCCCCTGACCTCCACACGCACACACCTCCGGGGCATGCTCTCGGAGTGTGTGCACACGCACACACCGGAGACAGTGGCATCTAATTCTGTATGGAAGAATTGGTACCAAATGTCAGGGCTATTCTCATCCTGTCGCCTCATCTAGTCTGTGACCCTCGTTTTAGATGGTCGGAAACAGAAGCCTGCGAGGTGGGGACCTTTTTAAAGATTTCATAGAGGCAGAATTTAAGGTCACATTCACACTGCTCTACAGGCTGCGTCAGTACATCTAAGCGACAGCAAGAAGTGGGACGGACCCACAGACCTGGAGACAGGCAGGCTTCCTCAGTCTGTCTGCAGCAGTTCTCCGTGGCCCTGTGGACTAAGATTTGCTGATTTCAGAAAACCATCTTCCTGTTCAATTTTATCTAATAACACACAATTTTGACATTAAATATTAGGCTTAATTTGAATATCAGTGTATGGATTTGGAGAACCCTATTGGGTATTTTAAAATTCTTTAAAGATTTAGACCACAAAGAAAAATCATGAAATGTGAGCTCACATGATTGTATGCTCCGTCCCTAATTCAGGGCTCTCTCCTTGCCCTTTGGAAGGTAGACTACACATGATTTTTCTATTACTTATGTCATTAAGCTCTCGTTTTAGGAGGATAATCAGCAATTGACTTTGAAGTATCTAAGCTTAGGTGCATATTAAAGCATAAAGTCTAGTAGCTAATAAATGCCACAATCTGATGTTCAGAAGTGGATTTATACACCATTAAATAGATTCTTACTTCAGTAAAGAATGGAAAACATTCTTTAATTCTAAAACAGATGGAAAATAAATTTATAATGCTTTCTGGATATTTAAATAGGATGGCTTTCTTAGAATTGTAGCTTAGGCCTGATCTTAACATCTGTCCAGAGCTATCTAGCTACAGATGGGATTCTTACCTGCAGACCGTGTGGACTGTAGAGGAACAGCCACAAGAGAGAAAATACCCACCGAGCAACAGTGCTGAGACAATTAGACAGAGCACAGTGGCGTGAACTTCCTGGGAAGGCCCCAAATCATCACGAACAACTGTGGTGTTCAGAGTAATGACATCAATCACGGTGTACTGCTCAGGTCGTCACGTGTCCTCATGGAACTCCATAAAAATTCTTCTGTTTTGCCATTACTTAATAGTGACTACATTGCAAAAAATGGCTTGCTCCATTGAAGACACTTGTGTTCCAACGTGTCGGCTCAGAACCCTTCTCTAGCGTTCATTAGGTTTGTAATTGTCGAGTTCTCATGGGAAACGGTTGGACAGGATTTGATGTAGCATTTCATCTCACTTCACTTCAAGTTCTGATGACTCACTGCACCCCTTTCCCCGGAGCTTTGCCCTCCGAGCTTGCTCTCAAGTAGATACAAGCCTCGCGTATCAGTAAGCGCGACTGTGTTCATGAGCAGTGCAATGCTTCGGCCTCTCTGATGTCACTGAAGACACTGTCTTCTCCACAAGTTGAAGTAAAATTTAATGTTTCCTGTGTTTTTAGTTCCGGATTTGGCTCCTTAAGTTCTGAAAGCATCTTCTCAGGCCCTTAATCTGGACTGTTGTGGTGCAGTTGGGTTGTAGTATGGTGCTAGTTTTACAGGTAGAAACATTTGACATTAATCACTAATTAACGACTCAGCCAAGTTCACACAAGTTAAGACCCAGGAGGTAAACTTGACTCTTGCACAATCTGCTAGACAGTTTTCATCTTAGCCCCTGTAGTAGAATTAAGTACAATTTATATATATGTCAATGTGAGTAAGTCCCATTTATATAAATGTTTTAGCATTTCAATACCCTCTGGGCCATTAAAGTAATTTTATTTTTATGATTATAATTATTATAAGTTCCTAAGTGAGAAATGAAATGAAGACAGATGCGGTAAATTTATTGTTGTTAATACCTGTGGCATCGCTGACAGGATTTAGAAACAAAGGATGGTTCCTTAAGTTTTGACTCTGTTCCTTTATACATTGTCTTTCCTTGGTGCCCCTGAAACTGTATCTAGAGTTAGGGAGAACATTTTCTACGTGCAGATCTGCTGCTCAGGAATAGACACGGCACTTTGTTGTTTTTCTGCAACGACTTCTTGTTCTGAAGGGGGCCCCACATTTTCTGAGACCTGTGAAGGGGACGCGAAGGAAGTCAAGAGGATCAAAGTGCATCGCTCCCTCCCTCTCCCTCTCTCTCACACACACACACAGCGGTAGTGGCGGGTCTTCTGGAGTTCGAGGCCAACCTCATCTACAGAGCGAGTTCCAGGACAGGCTCCAAAGCTACAAAGAAACCCTGTCTCAACAAACAGACAGACAAACAAGTTCTCACCAAGTAGCCCAGGCCATCACCAAGTTCAGGGCTCCCTGCCTCTGTCTTCCAATCCCCCAAATGCCAGGGATTCCAGGTTATACCAGGCCTGGTTCCGTGCTCCTGATGGAGAGTTCACATGTGGCTGCCTTTCCTTGACCATTCCAGCCCCAGCTCAAGCTGGAAACTTTGAGATTTGCCTACTGAGATCAAAAAGTTGACAAACTAAACAAAACTGGGGGGATCATTGTCAGACTCCCCGGAAACAGTTTCTTAAGACTTGAAAGTGTACTGTAAGCAGAAAGCAGTGAAATTATAAAATGTACTCATGGAGGTAACTTTGGATTTGAATATCTGTTTTCTTATATAACCTGGAGCCACCAGTAAGTTACTAGAAGTCCTACAGTTAGCAGTAATGTTAGTACTAAAATTACCATCTATTCTAGACATCAGACTTTGTATAAGCCATAAAAGGCAATTTTGTTTTCCTTTCCTTAGGAGTGTTTTTAATAACAAAGGTCTGTACTTAACGTGATTTGTTACCAGCATGAACAAATTGCTGTACCTACTTGCACATTCCCCTGAAAGCAGTGTTAAACTTCATCCTCACTTTTGTTAACCTAGATCAGAATCGGTAACTGGTGGGTGTGGGTGTGCATGTGCTTGCGCTAGGACTCCATCTTAACACCGTACTCTCTTTGTTTATGCTCCAGATAATTACCTCCCTGGCAGTTTTCAGCCATCCATGCCCATATTTTCAGGTGAAGGTATACATCAAATCAACACGTGGCTTTCATTGAACTCAGCAGACATTTGCTCGACATCTTACTCACGATGCACTGCCCCATCACACCACAGAGAGGGCTGAAAATAAGACAAACCTTCTGTCTCCTTACACAGAGCCAAGCCGAGAAGACTTTTCTTTGTTTTGTTTTACAAGACAGGGTTTCTCTGTGAAACAGCCCTGGCTATCCTGGAACTCTTATAGACCTGGCAGGTCTCAGCCTTATGAAGCTCCACCTGTCTCTGCCTCCAGAGTGCTGCATTAAAGGTGTGCTCCACCACTGCCTGGCCATTAAGTCTAGAATACTTAAGCTGAAAATAAAACCTACTTCTTTTAAAACAGAGAAAGGTAGATGGCAAGTACCGCAAGGAAGCAGACAGTGTCTTGTGAGCCATGTGGAGGAGCCCAAAGGAGGCTGAGAGGACCAAGGTACGGGTGGCCTCTTGGCAGTGAGGATCTCCCTTGCGAACCCTGCAGAATGTCAGGTTGGCTCTGGACACTGACACTTATTCTATTTTCTCAGTTGGTCTTTAGTTACAGAACCACATGTATCTTTCATCTCAGGAGGCATTAATTCCATTGGCTTGGAAGGGGTGGCTGGTGAGATTAATACTTACACGACAGCTCTCAGTAGTTTTTCAGTAAGCATCATGCTAACTGGATTATAGTAAACTATAATACTGTTTTGATACTCCGATAATCCAAAGACCCTAAAGGGAATGTCTTTATATTTCACTTATCTGTTTGATGCGATGAAAGTCCCTCGCAACACGACACTTTGTTACTACTAGTGAGGAAGTAAGTCTCTTAAGCTCCCTGAACTGCAGTTTCTTTATCTGTAGAACAACTATAAAGATGTGTAAGTCACAGGCACGGAAATGAATAGATAGATGTGTGCACAATCTGCTGTCCTGATGATGGGAGACAATGTGTATTTTGTAGTTGCCACAGTGTTGATTCAAATGTCAGAAATCCCAGTGCTGCCCTAGTGCCCTCTCTGGTGATGCCTGGATCTTCACGTTGGCTACGGTGAAGTCAAGTACATTCTGTGAAGAGGCCTTCATGGTTCGCCAGTGTTACTTCATAAAACCTGTTTTCCTTCCCCAATGGTCCTTTGTTCCATTGCTTTCTTGCTGATAATATAGAGGAGTTGTTTAACTTGTTATTAAAAGTCTTCAGTCCTCTGAAAGGTCAATCCTATAAACTTTTATTATAAAGTGGCTAAATATAGAACACAATATGCCATCATAAATAAGGGAGTTCATGTTAAGAATTTTCCATTGCACATTGGAACACTTTAAAAGTAAAAGGCCTGGGAACAACATAGTCTATTTAACATCTGTGCACTTTCCCTCAGATTTTAGTCAGTGTTTCCTAGATGTCACCGACCAAATTGAAATGCTAATTTAAATATACTCTAATATTTCATATTTTAAGATGTAACAGATTTTATTGTTTTAAGTGAGAGCCATGTGCGTTCTAGGTTGGCACCTGATTTGTTCTGTGAGTCCATATGCTGAATCTGTGTGCTACTGTGCTAGAAGATCCCAGCGTATAAGGAAATAGAATAAACACACAGAGGCCATGTGGGTGCTGCAGGAAGAGAAGAAGGAAAACAACACTGACTTTGTGAAGGGAATGGCCATTTCAAAGACTTGGGAGATACTGTTTTGAGTGACAGTCTTCAGTACAGACTAGGATTTAGAAGCCATGATCGAGTTTTGCTTGTTGCCAGTTATGGGAAGCTATTACTCGTCTGGGCATCTCCAGAGAGATCTGCGTGATTGTGGAGGTGCTGAGAAGTGATTACAGGCATTGTGGCTGTCGAGGGAGAATGCTCAACAGATTAGTCAGGGAACAGTGAAGACATCACAACAGAAGATCTGCCAGAGGGAATGAGAGCAGGGAGTTAGTAGGAGTGTGTCTTTGTTCGACACATGGAGAACTGAGAATTATGAAGATAGACTTGATAGTTGGTTATTCCTTGTCCAGAGGAAAAGAAAAGTAGGTAATCAGAGAAAAGAATTGCTTGTTTAGGAAAGAAGTTGTTGATTTGGTCTTGTTGAGTTTAGCCTAAAATGGGGGTTATATATAAGGTTACTCTTTGGCTGAACCCCAAGAACCTTTTGAGGAATTGGACTCTAAGAAAGACCCTACATACTAGAAAATGGAAATGTTTTTATAAAGACAGGCAAAGGCTAGCTCTGTAAAATACAACCTAGTAAAGTTGGTCTTGGGTTATGAAGAGAATAGGTTATGACCATGGAAAAATAATAAATTGTGCTGGGAGAGGTTACAGCTCAGTAGCAAAGCACATGGTTAGCTTGTGTGGGACCTTGGTTCGATCCCCAGTACCGTCCAATGCAAACAAAACTGTATCAGTGCCTATAAAAAGGTCCCCAGAGTCACTGCAGTCAAAGGAATGAAGTGTAATCTGTGATGAACTGTCTCCCATCAAACTGATACCCAGAAGAAAAAAAGAGTTTGTGGAGCCGATAATTCAGATGTTCAGAATGTAACGTGCTTAGTGTATGAGTGCGTGTGCTTAGAAAGCGTGAATACGTGGGTGTTATAGTCCTCTTAAATATACCGTAAAAGCACAAACTGAAGGCTCTCTGTCTGTATTCAAGTTAAACAGCTACAGAAACACTAGCCAGCATTTACAAGCCTGGCTACGCTAAGCAGGGAACTAACAGTATGTCTGAGAGGACTCTAAAACCTGAGGGAAAACGTTGTCTGCTTTTCAAAAGCCAGAGGCCAAGAAAGTGTAAAGGTTCAGGAACGATGTGGAGTTTCCAACGGCCAGGAATCCAACGGAGCTGGAAGGAGCCAGGGGAGGTAAAATTCAGTTATGCGGTCCTGACTACTCGGGGTTTGGTGGTCGGTCGGTTTATCTTCATGTTGGGTTTTTTGCCTGTCAGCTTTTATGCGGTGCATTCTTAGCAGCCATTAGGCTCACAGTTGCTGTGAAAGGCCCTACTGATTTGGCCTTCACTTTGAAACATTCTAAACAGTTAAATTAAGAAAGAATTTAATTTGGGGGGCTGAAGAGATGGTCAGTGATGGAAAGCACTTGCTCCTCTTGCAGAGGACCTGGGTTCGGTTCTCAGCACCCACATGGCAGCTGGCAACTTGAATTCTAGGGTATCCACCACCTTCTTTCTGCTGGCTTCTGGAGACAGAAGGCATGCGTGTGGTACACATACATGATGCAAACAAACACTCAAATGCATAAAATAATGCTTTTTAAGAAGAGTCTAGGAAAAAAAATCAGTCACATGTCAGTATTGTTTATGTCAAGCATGGTGACACAAGCCAGTAATCTCAGCACATGTGAAGCAAAGACGGGAGATGTTGAAGGCCATGATGGTCTACATTGATCTCCTATTTCAAATAAAATAAATCAATAACTAAAATATGGCCAAACAGATTATTTTATTGTCTTTCAGAACCGTCTTTCCCTTTACCATTGTATCGCATAACCTAGCAGACATACATAACCTTGCCTGTATAGGCATATGCCTTTTTCTAATGTTAAACTAGAATTCAGAAGTTAATGTGTCACACTAAGGTTTAGTCTTTTTCTCTCTTTAACTTTGATGTTAAAATTGCCCATCTTTCTAATGGCTTCCTCTTATATTGTGGGTATACTGTGTTAGTTAGCTTTCCATTTTTGTAATGAAATACCTGAGATACGGAGTATAAGTAGGAAAGGCATATTTTGGCCTAAGGCTTTTGAGGTTTCAGTCCAAGAATCTATTGCTGAGGCCTGTAAAAAAACATATCACTGCACAGCATGGTGGTGCTAGCTGTCTACTTCTGGTAGCCTTCAAAACGAGAGGAAGACAGGGCTGGAGAGGTGGCTCAGTGTTTAAGAGCCCTCGCAGAGGACCGCGTTTTGGTTCCCAGCACCCACTTGACAATTCACAGCCGTCTGTCTGCTGAGTTTCAGGAGATGCGTGGCTGAGTTCCAGCCCCATCAAACTCCCGGCATGTACACCCTGCACATTCCTCACACGGGCACTCCCATTCCAGTACCTCCCAGTAGGGTTAAACTGAAGACCAAATCAACACACTGGCTGTTAGGATATCTCAGATTGAAATTAGTGGATATAGAATTTATTTTCCATTGGTAAGTATTTGAGGTATTTTCCTGAGTTTGTTGTTTGTTTGATTTTGTTTTTTATGTCTTTAAAACAAGGTAGCACTGAACCTCTTTGCTTTGACTTAATATAAACTTGAGCTGTTCGATCTGTGGGGTGAGTTTCCAGAGATAGAATTACTAAATCATGACATTTTTAGAACAGTGTTCATTCCCATGCTTATGTATTAATGGATGGACAGATTGACTGTTTTCCCTTGTGTTGGAACCAGGCGGATTTGGGGTGTTAGGCTCTTCTTTGACCCTCCAGGACAACCCCCCCCATGTGTGTTGGCTCAAGGCAAGACACCATTGTTCTCTATAGTCTGTCCTCATCGTTAGCTCATTCATGACACAAATTTAGGGTGAATGAAAATGGATTCACTCCACGGGTGTCTGTGAGAAACAGTAACATAGACCGAGTACCCGAGGGAAAGATAAAATGCTGAGTGGCTAGGGAGTTGCCCACTTGCCTTCTTAGGGTACAGGAAGAGGAGGAAATGCAGAAACAAGAAAGCCACAATTCTTGGACAGCATTGTGCTTACCGTGTTCCGTGCTTCTTGAGTATGGGGGGTGGGGCGGGGCTGGAGACTGTGCTTGTGTAGAGAATTGTCCGTAAGTCTTCAAGTTACATGGAGCCAGATATGATGCACTGATTGGAAGACATGTGCATGTTGGGGGAGAGGTATAAAAATAGAGGGAGCATAATGGGAAGATGAAGAATAGTGCTGCCAAAGGACCAAGACTGTGGCATCTTCAGTGCTTAGTAACAGTCAGGAGAACAACTAGGAATGAGACAGTGTTGTTAGGGTCAGCTTGTTTGAGTGCCCCACCCCAGCTGAGGAGCTGCTGGCCATGGATCACTGCAGGGAGAGGAGAGGAGGCAGCCGCAGTCCAGTGGGAGGCCCCAAATCCATGAATCTTTGAGCAGCATAAATTAGACTGGATGGATTTAAAAATGAAATAGAGGCCACAAGATTAGATAGGTTGGGAATAGTCAGAGAAAGGGAAAATGTGATCAAAACACACTGTACAAATTATCAAAGAACAATACAAATGTATCTTAAAATACAAAATTAAAATTTAAGAACAGGATGAGCAATAGAGGACTTCTGTATGAGTTAGGCTACCTTTTAGAAATATCACTCAACATTATAGAGGAAAATAAAAGATGACTAATTTAAATATGGGAGCTAGGTGTGTTGGAATGCTATTGTCATGTTTGAGACAAAAGATAGCAGCAGCTTGATCACATTTGTGTAAAGGGGAGAAAAAGCCAAATGGCTTCTATTTGAAAAGTAATTTAGAAGCTCTCAGGCTGACATAGGTAATTTGTGAAGATTTCTGAATCCACCATTTAGTAAATTTTAGGTCCTTGTACTTTTGTATACAAAAAGAAATAGAGACTGAAGAACAAGTTTTGATAGAGTCTTTTAGAAAAGAAATCATTTGGGTACAGATTGGGCTAGCTGTTATAGTGGAATATTCTAGAGAATGTATCAGGAAGCATTGAAATGTGTACGTAGCTGAATCCCAACAGTTATTATGACTTGGGATGTCTCGAACTGTGACCAGTATAAAAGTTGAAGCCATGAATGACAAGTGAAATGACAGAAGTAAGATTTGAATTCAAGTGTGTGTGTGTGTGTGTGTGTGTTTTCCTCATAATAAAACGCAGGGTCTTCCATGTACCAGGCAAGAGCTCTGCCACGGGGATAAATCCCCAGGGCTTGGTTTCTTGAGCTCAGGTCTCACTTAGGTTGCTCAGACTGGCCCTGAAGTTTGCAGTCCTCCTGCCTCAGCCTCTCTAGGGCTGCTGTAATGGATATGAACCACTCTACCCAGACCCTAAGATAGTTTCGAGATATGCAGGTGCAAATGAAAGTAGACAGGGAATACAGCAGAAGTTCAGTGCGGTAGCCGTAACAGATAACAGAAAAGGAAATTTATGGTAGACACAGTGAAGGGCGATATCAAAAGCTCAAGTGAAGCTAAAGTTTTCCTGTAGGGCTTTTGTCTCTGTTTTATTTATAGAAATAAGGAGGGCAAGTGGTTCATGGTTCCTGTAGGAAGAAATGGAAAACAGTTTCATGATACTGAGAAAGACAGACAGACAGACAGACAGACAGACAGACACACACACACACACACACAGAGAGAGAGAGAGAGAGAGAGAGAGAGAGAGAGAGAGAGAGAGAGAGAGAGAGAGACACTTGGGGCTTTAGGTGGACCCAGGAAGGTTGAAAGCAAGAGAGGCATATTACAGAAAACAAACAGTTCTAAAGGGTCAGAGCTCAATTTAGGGAACAACACTTGCAAACATCAGTAGCACCTGGTGGGTAGATGTGCCTGCACCCTCTAAGATTCATTTCCCTGGCCTCTTCGTGTCCTGAAGCCAGCATTCACGGTAGCCTGCCAAGTCCTTGTCACCCAGTCTTGATTGTTTGTGCTGGCCCGAAAATCCCCTCCAATTCTTGGCCCCTGTGCTCTTCCTGCCTACATGTGACCACCTGCACCCTCTTCCTGTAGATTCAAGAGGTTTCTAGTGAAGAGGGCATGGCTCTCCTCCCTCTGGCCCTCTCCTGCAGCAGCACACACCCAAGGCTGCTGAAGGACCGCTTTTTCTTTGGTGTCTCCATAAACAGCTCTGTAGGCAGCACTACCCCAGCACAGATAATGTGTGCAGATGTGTTGATGGAAAGAGGACAGAACTCCTCCCTTGCTGTGCCAGCCTCCCACCACTGCAAGGCTGCCTTTGCTTTTTCATGTGAAAAGGCACATTGTGGTACGCACTGTTTTACAACCGTTAATTAAAAAAAAAAAAAAAAAAAAACTTGTGAAGACCATTTTTTGACCAAATGAAGCTAAGTGTTCTTTTTAGAATCCTCTCTCGTTCCTCTCCTCCTCTTTGCATTGGGAATGCACACGGGTCAGCATTAATGGATGACATAAGGAAATAGTATCACAGTTCTAGTTATTATCTGTGAAACTGCAACAACCAGAGTTAATTACATAAAAAAAAACTTCCCTGAATTTCCCCCCCCAGTAGCATGTGTGTGTGGTGTGTGTCTGTCTATCTGTTAGGTAACATTTAGTATATGGGTGCTGACCTGTAAGAGCCCTCAAAAGACAATTTGAAAGAAACTTCCTTCTCAACCATTGGAGAACCTCAAAAGTTTTTTCTAAGAATAAGTTAAAAAAAAAAACTTAATGTACCTTAGAAAGCTGGGTTATTTATGAAAAGAGACAGGTCCTCTGCTCATTAAATAATAACAAATTTTGAAGATCCTTATAGACCTAAAACTAGCAGTCTGTAGAGTTTCAAATTAAGTACAGGCCACGTGACAGTTGATTCGATTAAAACACTGAATATTACAGGTTCTGGCCTTTAGTGTGGGCACAGTTGTGTTTGTAGATCTTAATAACAAGGATGTGGGAAGATGGGATGCTGAGGTGCCATTGGAGAGAAGCAGAATGGCTGTGTGTTGCCAGATACCCTTGCTAATGGTGATTTAACGACTCCACTTCTGAACCCATTCCTCATGCTGAGAAGTTCTTTACCACTCTACAAGAGAGCCTTGTCCACACTGTAGAATGAGGAAACTGAGACTAGATGTTGGAGGATGAGATGTTGCCAAGCTCTCAAAAGGCATTCCAGTGTACTTAACCCATGAAAACACGAAAGCTGCATTTGCCGTCAGGATCGCTTTCTCTCGTTCTTCTCTTTTCAGTATTCTGGCTCATGCTCTTGATGTATTATATCCAAAGCCTATTAATAGCCTACTTCGCCTTCTGTGTATCCCACACGCTAACCTATCAATAACAACAACCTAGGTTTTTGTATTCCTTACCCACACTGACTGTAAGATGTGACACTGTAAAGTCCCTGCAGGAAGGCTGGAAGTGTGGCACCACTTAACGGTGTCTTTCTGGTGAGACCATGGCTGGTTGTAACTCCCAAGCACCATGCTTTCCTAAGTCTGTCTGCTAGTGTTCCCACAGCAGACTGAACCCTAGCCCACTACCCAGATGGCTCAAGTGCTCCTTCATCCTCATCACTTACAAGAGCACCTGTGTCCTCTGGGGTTCTTACCACAAACCAGCCTGGAGTGTGTAGGTACAAGCTCATGTCTTCTATGCTTGTTAAAGTAAGACTTCCTTGGGCCCCTGTCTCTGGGTGCTTCTGTGTAACATTGCCTAATGCAATATCTTATACATTGTAGGGGCTTCTTAGTTCCCTTGAAAAAAAAAATGGCAGCTGGTTATATTGTGTGTAGTTTACAATTTACTAAATACTTCAGTATATAATATTCAACTTAATATGTTATGTATAAAATATAAACATGTATTATATAATTTAGAACTTATATCTCCCCTTTTTTTCTTTTTCTTTTTTCTTTTTGGCTTGGAAACAAAGACTCACAAAAAATACAAGTGACCAGCCTTAGTTTATATGGCTAGTAAGCACAAACTCATAACCAAAGCTTTTAGCTTTGAATCCCCTGCCTTTTCGTTCCATGGGTCAGGGTGGACAGGAGGTGGAAGTAAGGTGAGAACCTTCTGCCATGCTCCTCTGACCACGGAGAAAAGTGCTTCCGAGGCACCGTGAATGGAGCTAGAATTGTCCTGATTGTCTTGGACCGTCCATTTGTGGCTGTCCATGGCAGTGTCCTCTGAAGAAGGCAGATGGTTAGACAATCTTCTCATGGATAGCAACTTCTGGTGCACATTACCTCATTTAGGAGGGAAGTGTGAAGTGGAGGGGGGAGCCTCAAAAGAAGGAATTGAGAAGAAGAATAGGGAAAGAGAAGGTCCTTTGCCAGAAACAACTGCTGAGATGCGTGACACTTATTTCTTTAGGGGTACACATTGAAATGGGGAAATTGTCACAGCATGTTGAATTTTTGTAAAAGTATCACAACACAATGTATATAAAACCTGAATCTTCGGTCACTGACCAGCAACCTGAATACCTGGGCTTCCTGTCTTCTTGCTTATGCAGTGCTGGGTTCTATATTCTGCTCTGAAGAAGTTATAACTCACATTGTATACTTGTAGTTTCATTTCCTGATAGCTTTTTATAGTGGGTTGATAATAGCTGTCGTGATGAGGTAATGATTTCTTCTTCCAGACTGTCCATTTATGTCATTGTTTTGTCCCCTGAACGTTCGCCAGTGACATTGTGAGTTTGGCTGAAAATGAGTCTCTTTTCTTTTCTGCTTTATTGAGTCTCAGCCATGCCACCACTTCTGGAGAAAAGATACTGGAGACTCGATAAACTGCTGTGTGGGTAATAAATTTATACACAAAAACAGCCGCTCATGTTCTGCTTCTGTCCATTTAATTGAAGCAGTAGAGAGCCAGCGCTGCTAGTGAGGTCTCAGGACTTGCTTTCTACTGAGGCGCTTTGAGGTGACCTCCCACCTTCCTAGCTCCGTCTTTCCCTCATGCCCAGTGACAGACACTAAGTGGAAGGCAGTGGGGCACAGCCCAGCCCTGCTCTTCTTGGGAACAGTGTTTATGTGTGACTCTTAGAGCCTGTCTCTAATCTTTTGGTTAATTGCCCATTTTAAATTCACCATTCTTAGAACTTGCAAGGCAGCCTGAATGTTTTAAAGAATCTACCTCGAACCTTCTTCTCACGTCTTGAGAACTTGTTGCTCTTTGTGGGTTTGGAGTGTAGCATTCTCTTGTGAACTGATGCGAGAAGTCGGCTTTACTCATGCATGACTGTGTACAATCTCTGAAGATTGTCATCACCATTCAAAATTGATCAGAGAACACAATAGGAGCAAAGGCCTTTTGAGTTTTGAGTTAAGTCAAAAGTGTCAGCTTGGTGTTGTGACCCTGCACAGGTTTTCCCAGAAAGTGGTGGGCGTGGTGAGCCCACCTGATGACTCAAGTGGATCTCAGCATGGCTTTGGTGTTCTGTTTAGTCATGTGATTAACAGTGTTGGGCTGCTTGTGGAAGAACTGAGATTTTACAGGTCCTAGAAGTAGATCCAGCAGTCCCATCTCTGAGTTTGTATCCAAATGGATTGAAAGTGGAGGCTGCAAATAAAACTTCATGCCTGTTCAAAGCAGCCTGTGTCACAGATGTCAACAAGTAGAGGCAGTCTGTGTCCTTTGATGGATGAAAGGGTGGGAGGTAATGAATTTATGTACTAAACAGTCTCTAAGGAGCACTGATACATAGCTTATTATGGAGACTTTCTCTAAAAGGAGCCACGCCCAAAAGGGTACACTGTAATTCCACATATGAGGTTTCTAGAGTAAAATCAGAGGCAACATAGCTGCCAGGGTTGAGAGGAGAGGAAAGCAGGAATTGTGGTGCAGTGGTATAGAGTTCCAAGGTTTGCAAGATGAAACCGTTTTAGAGATGGACGCCCCAGTAACGTGACTGGCTTAATACTGAACATACAGTTAAAATGGTCCAAGATGGCAAGTCGGTCGTGTCCTTTACTACAATTCAAAGTGTGTCTCAATATTAATAATAACAAAAAAAAAAAAGATTCTGGGATGACTAGTCCTCATTGGTGCGTGAAGTCCTCTGCTTTCCCTCTGACTTCAACATCTGAAGTTTCTTGTGGGCCCAGGAATCTTTACCACACCTCCTATATCCACAGCCTCCACCTGAGTCCACTCTGCTGTTACCAGGTTGGCAGGAAAACCCCTGCTTTACATGTGGCATTCCTGACACTCCTTAGAACAAGTTATTACACAGATGTAGGGGTGCGAGCTTTCATTGGAGGGGCCATTGTCTTGCTGTGTAACTCACACTAGCCTCAAGCTCCAGGTCCTGAGTGTTCAGATTACAGGCAGGTGCCGTGGTATCCTGTTCTGAAGGAACCATAATAACATCTTTGCAATGAACATGGCTTTCAGGGACCGTGTCGGTGTCCATGGCTCTGGTTACCACCGAAGGCCTGGTTGTCCGTGGTCTGTGCTGCCACCTGAAACCATGTTGATGTCTGTGGCCAGTGCTGTATAGCCAGAAACCATGTGGAAGCTCATGACCAGTGCTGCCATTGACTAAAGGGCAGGGAAGCTTCTTCGGCCCTGGTATCTATGACTGCAGACTCACCATACATAGAAAATGGGAGGCACAAACAGCGTCTTCCACCGCCACCGCCACCCCCTTCCCCCAAAAGACAGTCTAGACACAAAGCCAGTCAAGAAAACTGCTTTTGGTTTTTTGAGACAGGGTTTCTCTGTAACAGCCCTGGCTGTCCTGAAACTAGTTCTGTAGACCAGGTGATCACAGAGATCCGTCTGCCTCTGCCTTCGAGTGCTAGGATTAAAGGTGTGCGCCACCACCGCCCGGCTTTGGAGGGAACTCTTTAAAATTGTGATAAAATTGTGATCGGGATGTCCTTCCCAGCTGATGGCTTCCTTGGGGTAGGGCGGGGCAGGGAAGGACCAGTTTTCTTTAAGGGTTTGGCCACTTAGAGTTTGACTATGGCCCGGTGAATACATGGACAACACAAATTAGACTTGGTATTTTTTTTCTTTTTTTCTCCTCCTCTTGTTTTGGGGGAGGTCACAAGGGTGGGGGTGGGCCTGGGAGGACTGGAAAGTGAACGTGATTGAGTATATTATGTGAAATTTCTAAGTAAACAATAAAATATTATGTTAGTAAAAAAGAACATGGCTTACGTAGGGAGAAAAAATAAGTAGTACTGTCCATAACTTGCATCTTATTTTTAATTTTTTAATGAAAGTTTGTATATTTTTAGAGATTAACTTTGAGAACGTAAATAACCCAATGATCAATAATAAATTAGTGTGTGGGGGGGTATCACCAGAATTACTCATTTTAAAATTGCCATTTCTGAGACTAGTCAGAGGGTTTATGTTGGGTATTTCAATGTCAGTAAGAATTAACTTGTGCCATCAGTAATTGGAAAATAGGACCCATCATAAGGCTTTTTTCTATTAAAAGTTTCAGAAAGATTTTTAGTTTGCTTATTCTTATTTAAAGAAATAAACAGAGTAAACTTCAGGACTCCTAAAAGAAACCTTTGATTCGCAAGCCCTAGAGATCCCTGGAATGCAGACTGAGGTCTGGAGTCTTTGAAGAAGCAGCCAAGGGCTGACCTCCTTGTCGGCCACTGTCACCCAGAGTCAGACTCTCTCTGCCATAGGATCCTGTGAAAACACACTTCCTGTCACATGGCTTAGAAAGAGAGAGTGTGTGTGTCCCGTCACCCCCCACCCCCCACCCCTTGACAGCTCACCACAAGAATAGCTAGATGGTCAGGCTGTTTGTACCAGACTGTCCTGGGTGAGTAACAGGGAGACGTCTCAAGGTGTGCTCACCTTGAAGAGCATGTTGGGCACGCCCTTAGGTTCATCAGCTTCTGCTTTCATTGCACGGCCACTTGGGACAGGTGAATTCAGATTAAAATCTTGAGCTGACTGAAAGTGACATCATACTGTGAGACAGTGGATCTAAATCTCCCTGATACTGCCACCCTTTAACAGTTCCTCATGTTGCAGTGACCCCAAATCATAGAATTATTCAAGTTGTTACTTCATAACTGAAAATTTGCCACGGTTGTGAATCCTAGTGTCAAGGACGTTTGACACCCCCCCTCCCAGGGGTCGCAACCTACCAGTTGAGGACCTCTGCTGTAAATTGAGATAAAGCACATTGGCAGTCCTTTGAACTCTTTATAAGAACGGCTCTTGTGACTGAAGCAGATTCTTAATTAAACGATACTGTAGTTCCTTCATTCGTATTGTTCTGTAGAGTTGGAACAATGTCTTAATGTGGTGCCTAAGTTTGTAGTGTCTTCCACTATCTCCCCTCCCCCAGGCAAGATTTCCCTGTGCAGCCCTGGCTGTGCTGGAACTATCTCTGTAGACCACACTGGCCTTGAACTCACAGAGCCACCTGTTTCTGCTTCCTGAGTACTGGAAGAGTAGTAAATTCTTACATAGACCTATTCTCTCCACATGTCATTAGCATGGAGTGGGTGTGAACAAGGGGATGTGGATCATACTATTTACGCCATGCTTGGATATGATTTTGGCAAGTCACATTAGCCTTTAAACAGAGAGCTTGGTCCATGGGTAGGTTGATCCCGAATTTCCTGAGAAACCTCCACACTGCTTTCCAGAGTGGTTGCACAAGTTTGCATTCCCACCAGCAATGGATGAGTGTACCCCTTTCTCCACAACCTCTCCAGCAAAGGCTATCATTGGTGTTTTTGATTTTAGCCATTCTGACAGGTGTAAGA
>NW_026068202.1:470778-487473 GCF_014885135.2 Alexandromys fortis
GTAAGCCAGACCCAAAAAGAGGAACATGGGATGTACTCACTCATATTTGGTTTCTAGCCATTAATAAAGGACATTGAGCCTATAATTTGGGTTCTTAGAGAAGCTAAATAAGGAGAACCCAAAGAAAAACATATAGGCATTCTCCTGAATATTAACCTTCATCAGGCGATGAAAGGAGACAGAGACCCACATTGGAGCACCGGACTGAAATCTCAAGGTCCAGATCAGGAGCAGAAGGAGAGAGAGCATGAGCAAGGAACTCAGGACCGCGCGAGGGGTGCACCCATACACTGAGACAATGGGGATGTTCTATCGGGAACTCACCAAGGCCAGCTGGCCTGGGTCTGAAAAAGCCTGGGTTAAAACCGGACTCGCTGAACATAGCGGACAATGAGGACTACTGAGATCTCAAGAACAATGGCAATGGGTTTTTGATCCTACTGCACCAACTGGCTTTGTGGGAGCCTAGGCAGTTTGGATACTCACCTTACTAGACCTGGATGGAGGTGGGTGGTCCTTGGACTTCCCACAGGGCAGAGAACCCTGATTGCTCTTTGGGTTGATGAGGGAGGGGGACTTGATTGGGGGAGGTGGAGGGAAAGGGGAGGCGGCGGTGGGGAAGAGACAGAAATATTTAATAAGTAAATAAATAAATAAATAACAGAGCTTGACCTCTTTGTTTACCTATAGCTTTTGACCTATAGGTTTCGACCTCTTTGTTTGGTACTATAGGTACCAAAACAGCACCAAATAATAATTAATGACATAACTCAAGAAGGAAGACTACATAGCCACTAAGAGTTACATTGTATGAAACAAAGTAGAAGAATTTTGTTTAATTTACACAATATTCTCCATAATTTTTTGTTGTGGAGTGTGTATGTGTGTGTGTGCGCGCGTGTAAGGTCTGAGGACAAATGGTTGGAGTTGCTTCTCTCCTTCCACTGTCAGTTCCTGAGGTTGAACTCAGGTCATCAGCTTGTACTGCAAACACTTCTACCCAGAGAGCTATTTTACCGGTAACAATGTTTCTCTGTGTAACATCCCTGGCTGCCCTGGAACTAGCTCTTGTAGACCAGGTTGTAGACCTCGAAGTCAACCTGTCTCTACCTCCCAAGTGCTGGGATCGAAGGTGTGTATCACCACCATCCTGCTCTAAATTGTATTTTTTAACACTATGAAATAAAGTATACAGGTAACTATTATTTAAACATTTTATTTTTATAAATGTAATGTTTGTGATTTCGAAAAGAAAGTAAAAATATCCACAAAGATTATTTTACAGTGAAATTTTCTCTGTTCTCTTAGTAGTTAGATTATAAGTAGGATTTTCCTCTTCCTCTATTGTATACATCTCTTCTTTAGGTGAAGATATATACTTGTTTTTCATTTATGATTAAGCTTGTAATGACTACACTAGAAGACAAAAAAGTGCATACTTTTTTACTCTATAGTATAGGCATTCTGTAAATTCATGTGGGCTTTAACAATTAATAAATTAGTTCAAGTTTTTAAATTTTATGTTCTGAATTGTCTACTTGAGTTGTCTGACCAGTGCAACATGAATCAGGCAGATTTATTCCCTGTGCTACTTTAAAAGAAAGATGCTCAGTGTATCGGAAGTTTAGATAATGAGCCAGCGGGGCATTACCTGAAGCTAGTCGTGCTTTTTAAAAACCTGGTGCTAACAAGCTCTGCGCATGGTTTCCAGTAACGATGGTTTTGCCTTCGCATCCTGTCTCCTCTCACACTGCTGTTTACTCGCAGCAAGTTGTTTGACTGATGTCAGTTCCCAAGTGTCAGGAGAGCAGGTCTCCTCCAAGATACCCACATTTGGGAGCTGAAAGAGTAGCTCAGAATGCCCAGCACGGGATCTCAGAAATCATGTCCATACCCCTGCATCGTTGTGAGTCCCCTCTTAGCGCCTTGTTCACACTAACCTTACAGTTGACTGCTGTGCATCTGGCTTTCCCAGAAAGCAGGAGACAACACCGCCATCCTTATCTTAATAAGTCCCATGTGTTAAATGCTCACCGTGTGCTGAAACAGTCCTTCCCTGCTGCATGCCTTGATTTGAACCTCCTATTAGCAAAAGTAAATGCTATCTTCTCCATGCGACCCCTAGAAAAACTAAGGATTTGATTTTGATTTTAAGCAGACAGAATTCTAAACTTCAGGAAGTGAACATAAAACCAATGTTGTTCTCAGTAAACTGGTTTAGTGATTGTATTATTTTTCTGTTGCCCTAACTAAATATTAGATAGAGGCAATTCAGCTAGAGACAGGTTAATTCATTCATTCATTTTTTGAGGCAGGTTAATTTTGCCTCACTGTTTAGAATGTCCCGTCATAGTGAGGAAGGCACAGTGTCAGCGACAGGACACAGCCCTGATGGCTGAAGTATGAAACAGCCAGTAACAAGGTGACAATCAAGAAGCAGAGAACTCAAGCCAAAAGTAGGCCAGCTACCCTCGGCATTTCTCCTGGCCTAAGGCAGCTGTCTCCCAAAGCCTCCCCAACACTCTGCCCCCAGCCCCGACCAATATGTGGCTATCAGTAGGGAACCTCATGTTCAAACACATTGAACCTATGAGGAATGGTTCACATTCAAATCACAGCACTTCATCCCTTGCCCTCAGAGGCTCGTGGCCACTTCATAATTAGTACTAATTTTACTCAATCTAGCTTTAAGAATCCCCATGTGGAATAATTCAAACACTGTCCAGAAATCCAGTCTCCTGAGACTCAGGGAAGATTCTTAGTTGTGAAAGCCCTGTAAAACCAGAAAACAAGTTGTATTCTTACAATGTACAATAGCACGGAGTAGACACTCTCATTCCAAACGCGAAGAACAGGAGACTAGCAAGGAACCCTTAGACCAAAGCAAGATTGAAACCTGTCAGGCAAACACCAAACCCTGGTCTGGTGCTCCACTCCCAACCCATGGGCCTTTGGTGGTGTCATCTGAGATCCCATGGCCTTGAGTAGCCTCTTGACTGTCTCACTCAGTTTCCGCAGTCTTTCTCATCAAATGCCCCGGACTCTTCTCACCTCTGTCATCCTGTAGTCTCCATTGCAATCTCAGCTTCTTCTCTTCCATGGCTTCACAGTGGGAGCGTCTTAGATTGTCTCTCCAGTCACTCCAGCCCTGTCTCACGCTGGCCTTTTCTCTGGAGTCTTGGGGTGAGCTTCCATTGATGGCCGTGTTACTCGAGTTCTGATGCCAGCTTCTGGTGCTGCCTCTCCTCCAAGAGTATGGCTGCAGTGGCCTCCAAGCACCCGCAGCCACACCAGAGGAAGGGTTTCTCTGTTTCAGCCCTTTTGAGGTAGTGCATCTGTGTAGTGGCATTCTTCATTTGGGCTTAGTTTTTACATTGAAGGTTCTCTTTTTAAATGACAGATTTCCAAATGAGTTTATAGTTTTATACTCCGGCATCTTCCGTGGGTGGGATCACTGGCAAAGCACCTTTCTGTTTGTCTTTGTGGAAAGGCTGTGGATCCTCTTTCTTGACACTTAATTGAGCTCCTTAGCAAGTATCATTGCTTTTCTTCCCACTCGCTCCTCAGCCCTGGTCACACGTCCAAAGGCTCTCTGCTCTTTAATTTCAGATTTTTTTTCTGTATCATTCTGTTCTGGTTTTGGTTTTGAATTCCTGCTCTAAACCTAACTAACAGTAAGCAGCGACCACACCATTGCCTGGATGTTCTGCCAGACAACCCACTAGGTTTGAATTGAGCTTCACTCGGATATTCAGGGCACAGCAGAACTCAGACGTATTTATATTTTTTCAGTGACCTGTAGTTCAGTTCCTGATTCTGGCCTCCCACACTCCCACTGGAATGTCTGGTGAGTTCTGCTCACAGCGTTCTAGGACTGCAGCTTTCCCGGTCAGGTTTCTCACTTATCATCTGTCATACCTATTTTAGTTTTCCTTTTTTTTAATCTTTGGTTTTTCAAGACAGGGTTTGTTTCTCTGTAGCTTTGGGGCCTGTCCTGGGACTTGCTTTGTAGACCAGGCTGGCCTCGAACTCAGCAGAGATCTGCTTTCCTCTGCCTCCTGAGTGCTGGCATTAAAGGCGTGCGCCAGCACCGAGCAGCTCCAGTTGTCTATACTAGCAGTTGTTATGGTGCTGTCTATCATGCGCTATCTAGCTAGAAGCTACTTAGGGGAGAAGAAGCTGATTTTTGTCGCAGAGCTTAGAGGATACCAGCCGTTTGGGAAGTGAACAACTCAAGATCAGGGTGGAGAAAACAGGAGGCGTGTTTGTTGGTCTGTCTGTCTGTCTGCATCCTCATAGCTGGAGAAACAGCCCCAATAAAAACACCGAGAGTCAGAGAAATTAAACAGCAGGCCTTGGTCTTCCGTGTGTCTTTCTTCGTTTAATTAATCAAGGATGATTTGAATTGTGCTTTCACTTCAGAGTTGTGACCTTGAACCACTCATGGAACTTACTTCAATATATCAGATTCTTCGCATGAAAATTCACCTCAGTGTTGTGGCTTAGCCTAAATAGGTTTGCTAAACAGAAAACATTTAGAAACATGCTTGGCTGTTTGCCATATATTGACTGTTGAAATAATAAATAAAAGTTTATAAAGTAAAATGCATTCCCCTTGGTCCATCTCCTAGTTCCCCTTCTTAGCATTAACCAGCAGCGCCTTCCAGAGTGATTCGTATACCGTAGAAATGACTGCTAAGATGTCCTTTTGCTAATGAAATACAAGGTGGGAGCTAAGTATTTCCCAGTGTTCTAGAAGATGGGAGTATGACGAGAGGGGAGACGAGCCTTCGTCTCAGGTCTGCTGGGGATGCAGTGTCTTTTACAGCACCTGCTGAACTGCTTGCAGCATCTACTGACTTTTGCATATTTGTTATTTCTTTTAGGATATGATGTTTCAGCTTCTCCGAGGTCTGGACTTTCTTCATTCTCACAGAGTAGTGCATCGTGACCTAAAGCCACAGAATATCCTGGTGACCAGCAGTGGACAAATCAAACTGGCTGACTTTGGCCTTGCCCGTATCTATAGTTTTCAAATGGCCCTGACGTCAGTGGTGAGTAAGAGCACAGTCAGTTCATTACACTTAGTTTTCCTGTTTGAAACGACAAACTGCCCGCTTCATGTTCCTAATGGAATGTCTTGGCACGTTTTGCCAGCAGCAGGGAAGGGAGAAAGGGCTTTTCTTAGTATGGATACATCTGACTGGCTTTGTTGCAGAACAGCCCGTTGGCATCTCAGCCATTGAATAGCAGTCAGTTACAAATTTCTAAATGCTTTTTGCTATAATTTGTGATTTTAGAGTTGTGTAGATAACGATGGGAGAACACCTGGCCAGGGTCAAGATAGAGAAGGCAGGAGACATGTTACCTGCCTGCAGCAGTGTGGCTTGAGAAACGGGCACACCGCCTGCGCAGGTGGGATAAGGCAGTCCCTGAAGCTGTGACGCCATCTCAGTGAACTTGAATGACCTCTGAATGATGAATGAGTAGCACTGCCTAGCCAGGTGAAGGCTTCCTGTGGGCCACAGTAGAGACAACCTGAACCCTTGTTTTGGCAAAGAGCTTAAGCTTCAGAGCCGTAACAAGTCCTTCCTTTAATTGACTCCTGTTTCTGTTTATAGCTCGTCTTGTTGAATTCTACACTCAGGCTCTAAGAAGAGCACCCCAGTAGTTAGTATTAATAATCCTTGTCCTTAAAAATCCTGCTTGGCATGAAGTAAATTCATGAGTAGATGGAATGAGCAGTGTTTCCTCGTTGTGTCACTAGCGGGGCAGGGGATGGATGCCGAGAATACAGCTGTCAGAATGTGCCCTCAGACAAATCAAATTACAGCTTAGGAGACAGAGTCCATCCTCAGCCTCAAAGAGTTTCTGAAACCAGACCCTGCTTGGTGGGTGCCATGGCTGAGAAGTGTGAGGTGGCACCCTTGGTCACTGTTGGGACAGGATGACACGGCTCCATCCCCTGACGGTCCACACGGGATGACACAGCTCCATCTTTTGACGGTCCACACGGGATGACACGGCTCCATCCCCTGACGGTCCACACGGGATGACACAGCTCCATCTTTTGACGGTCCACACAGAGAAACAGGCAGCAGCAGCTTTCCCCGGTTCCTGCAGGGTTACATGCAAAGTTCAAGTCTGGAAGTGGAAACCAGGGAGAAAAGTAACTTGGTCAGAAAGAGCCTCCACATTACAGAAAGGTTTCTGGTCCTCCCTTTTCCTCTCTCTTCCAAGATCCCACATGCTAAAACTCCCTTCCATTCCCAGTGCTGGATACTTCCCTAAGGCTCTGGAGCAGTCTTTGAAATACGCTGTGCTCTGTCAAGGGAAATCCTACCTACCCTGTCTTTGCCAGTGCCTTAGAGAAGACAAGGCCCAAGCACATTTAAAAGATGCCTCAGCATTGGGTGGAGTGAAGCAAGCCTTTACGTAAGGGCACCAGAAAGGGCTGCATCTGTGGGCTTCCCCAATGGGAAGGGTGAGGTAGCCTTTGAGTTTCCTTAGGAAGTTACTGTCCTTGTTTTTGAGGGACCCTGGGGAGAAGTTTGAATAGGCTTTGTGACTGAGGGACTCCTTGGGGAGCAGATGAGGGAAACTAGTCCTTGGGCACATTAATTGGGGGAAGGATGAGCTGAGCCAGCAGGATTCTTCATCTTAATCCCCCTAAATTGGCACTAATAAAAATAACTATGAATAAAAACAGGAAACCAAATGGGTTTTGTTTTGGTATTTTGATTGTTGTTAAATTTGAAGAATGGTAACCCAACTTGTGAGTGACTTCAGTTAATAACGCATTCTTGCTGGAAGTTGGTATTTTTAAAGAGGAAAATGCTATTTCATATCCTAAGAAAAGGGCAGTGGCAAACAGATCTGATATTTGATGTCTAGTTTGTATTGTCTATTCTAAATTTACTATAGTGACTTAATAGAAGGTGTTAGCAACTGGTAAAGACGTTACTTGGAATTTAATGACGATATTGACAGGCATGTTTTCTTTAGGGGGTCTGCATTTAAAAAAATTTCCACTGTTAGTATTTTTTCCTAACAGGAAGAATCCATACAATTATGATGCTTTAATTTTTCATACACATACAAGAACAGAATTACTGTCTTTCAAACTGAGCTGCTACGCTAGTTTTAGTGTTTTTTTAATAGGCTGCACTCCAGCTGCCTAGAAAAACCCATTTTACAGTAGGTTATGTCCCATAGGGAAATTGAAAGCCACATACTATGCAGAGTGACTAAATATTTGCAAGTTACCTGACCTGAGACCACCATCTCAACTGCTGTGAGAAACATGTGACTGTATTGCTGACCTTCCAGACTTGACTCACACACCCCTGTTTTGTGGACCCCTGCAGAAACTGACTGTTCTCTACTTAGGATTACTAGAAGATTGATTCTGTGCGTCAGGATGCCTGCACCTGTGTACCAAGGCAGCCAGAAGAGGGAGTCGGATCCCTCAGAGCTAGGCACTTGTAGGGTGCCTGGTGGTAGCCAGGGCTCCAAACTCCAGTCCTCATGATTGCTCAGCAGTCACCACTAATCTCTGAGCCTTTGTTCCAGTCCCTAGAGAAATAGCTTTCCTATAACCCGTTCTGGTGGTAGTTATCTGAAGCTTTTATTTATAAAGTGGTGACGCATTTAAAGAGAGATACTCACTCTTGTTCAACCTGGGTGTTTACATGAGCATTTAGGGAATACTTCTTAACAAATAAGTTAATAAATGCCAACAGATAGATGCAAACATGTTGAATCATAAGATAAAAAGGGAAAGAATTGCATATACATTTAATGTTCTCAGTACTCCACATCGCTATCCTCTGGTGTTACACTGAGGACTTGGTGAAACATACACTTTCAAATGCTCACGCTCATTTTTACCATGGTGTTGACTGGGTCATTGGCAAGAATTTCTGTGCAAACTAATGGCCGTTATTGGGCCCCGTGTTAGGACTAGAGGATGGTTGGAACTCGGGTCCACAGTGAGTTGCAATCTTAAATTTACAGTAATCCTCTTTCCTGACTTAATCATCGGGGTGGGCCAAACTTTCTATCCTGAACAGGAAATGGAGGAGGATACCAGTATATGTGGTTATTATACTTCTACTTACTTCAGGACTTTATTTGTTTAACTCATTGTGTTTTGATGTTAGCAAGCTTTAGAAGAGGTTTTATTTTCTTCAAAGATAATTAACATCTTCCAAATAAAAGAATAGAATTACTAGAAAGGTTTTATTCTTCAGCTTTCCATGTGGACACATATGTATGAGTTTTGCTTTTTGCTTTTTTGTTTGTTTGTTTGTTTTGATCATTAACAGTAGCTTGTATTCTGAGGTCCTTGTAAAAACTTTGTGATGTTTTCACGTGTAACTTTCCTCCCAAGCTCGTATTCTGCATCCACCCTTATCTTCAGTATTAAAGATGTTCATGACCTCAAAACGTTTTCCCCACATAGAAATCACCAAAACCAATAATAAACCCAGTAAGATTGTTAGACATAAAAGTGCAGAAACAAATCACTTGCAGGTTTTCAACTGCAGTAATGAGATTCTAAATGTTGCATTGCTTAGTTATCATTCATTTACCACTGTGAACCTGACACCATTTGAACTGCATGCACTTCCTCAGACCAGTGCAGGGCGTGTGCATGCATGTGCATGTGGGGTGGGGTGTGCTTGTGCATGTCAGTGTTGTTAGCACTTGGTAAACACTGAAGAAACTATTCGGTTTCAGAGAATTTTATATGCTTAGGAAAAGAAAGGAAATGAGGTTTTGACTTTCAGTCAGCAGACAGTCATCCGTATGTGCCAGGCTCTGTCTGTGATCCTGAGAGACAATGCTGAGCTAAAGCCATCAAGGTCTTTGCTCTCATAGCTTACAAGCAGAATTGGGAGATGAGGCTGAAAGAGATGGCTTAGCAGTTAAGAGCACTGGCTGCTCTTCCAGAGGACCCAGCTTCAATTCCCAACACCCACAGAGCAGCTCACAACTGTTTGTAACTCCAGTTCCAGACTTGATGTCAGATCTGAATATAGCAGTCACACAACATAATATATCCTTGGGAAAGGTGGCGGCCCATGCTTTTAATCCCAGCACAATGGAGGCAGAGACAGGCGGATCTCTGTCAGTTCAATCCTGGTCTACAGAACAAGTTTCAGGACAGCTAAGACTGTTACACAGAGAAACCCAGTCTCAAAACAAGAAACTGAGGAAAATGCAATGAAGGAATAGATTAGAGTTCTGTGGGACCACACAACTCCTGGGTTTACTCAGGCTGGAGTCAGAGAAGCCCACACCTTTTACCTGAGCCAGAATAATGGAGTGTTGACAAGGTCACCCTCCTTCCAGAAGCTGTCTGTCTGCGGGTCCATTGGATGTGTTGTGCATCCAGTCTTCTGTTCATCGCATGACACCTGTTGAAGGAGCGGCAAGGCTGTGTCCCTGGCTCCCGGCCGCCCACATGGCTAGCTTATGCCCCGAAATAATTACACGGAAACTGTATTCTTTTAAACACTGCCTGACCTGTTATCTGTAGCCTCTTATTGGCTAGCTCTTACATATTAACCTAACCCATTTCTAATAATCTGTGTAGCCCACGAGCTGGCTCACCAGGGAAGATCTTAACCTGTATCTGTCTGGAGTGGGAGAATCATGGCGACTCCCTGACTCAGCTTCTTTCTCCCAGAATTCTGTTCTGTTTTCTCCACCTACCTAAGGGTTGGCCTATCAAATGGGCCTAGGCAGTTTCTTTATTAATAAGAAATCACTCCCACATCAGACACCCAGTAGGACCAGAGGTTAGAGAACAACGTCATCTTTTTCACAAGAAAGGCAGTTCTTTCATGTTTCCTCTCCGTGCATGTTGTATTTACTATGGAGACCTGGCAGGCTTTGTGCCTTGGCTTCTGCAGCGAGTTGCTCCCATAGAAGCCTCCAGAGGCTGCCAATGAGTACTGAATGGCTCAAACCAAGAGCCTTACATGAGTATCATGGAAAAAACCCAAAGCCCTGCCACCTGGGCACATCAGAAAAAGTTAGGGTCACACCTCTGAAGTAGGGAAGCCTCCTGTGACTCCTTCCTGTCTCGGTATCTTGCCATGACACAGCCGGGTCTGTTTTGTTAAAACTTCCAGTTGCCAGTACATATTTCCCATCTAACAATGGGGTGTTTGTGCCGGTTTCGTTTTCACTTTCACCAGTGAGGAACGTGGAACACAATGGGGGCTGTGCAGAGCTGGGAACAGGACGTGTTTTCTTTAGGATTCCCGGGGCCGCGTATGTGGAAAATGTCTGAGCCAAAACAAACATGAAAACCCATCCAGATCCTCTGCTGCTCATTCTCAGTGGCAATAAAACCCGTCTGAGTGGCCGTCTAATCAGTGAGCCGTGCCTTACAGTAGCAGCAAACATTGATGACCACTGTGTGAGTGTCTCCCGTGTAGTGAGAGAATGAATTCTACGCTGTGGAGAAAACCGCTGTAGGTGGGTGTGCTTATGTATGGGTATCTGATTACAGCAGCTCTGCTTGCGAGGTGAATCAAATTACTGTTCTCCTTGTCCGTAAAAGATAGGCTTTCATTTGGCTCACCCAAGGCTAGCTCCTTCATAAGCGGAGACTGTTGTGAATTAGTTCTGGACAAAAGCAGTTGAACTATGATGTGCCTGCCTAGGGGGTGTTCTACCCAGAGGAAGGACTGGAAGTGTTTCACGTGTTCTATACACGTTTAGCCAGCATGTCCCATCCAGGTATGGTGTCCATAGAGTCTGGCAGTCTCCTGCCTGTTTATATTTTGTCATAAACATGCAGTCTGATGTCACTCAAATCTCAGAAGCCTGAAATCAGACGTCAGGGTGAGCCCAGATGCTTTCCCCGGGGGCTCGGGGAGACGACAGATAGGCTTGTCTTTTACCATTAACAGTTTTTGAGAATGTACGTTCTGTACTGAGTCAAGGAACGATCTGAGCCTTATGTAATGAGACAGCTCGAAGGTAGTCTTCCCAGACCCAGCCTTCGAGGCACAGTCCTTGAAATTGAATGTAAAACAATGTTTCTATAACTCGGGTTTTTGTGTCTTCTTTTTCATTCTTGGGATGTGTGAACTTCTTGTTTTCAGCTGTCACAACCACCGTGTAAAGCAGGGGGAGGTATCCATATCTTCATTTTGTCTGGGCTTTAATAATCGCATAGTGGAGGTCAGGATGTTAGCTGAGATTCTGTGACATTGTTTATCTGTTTTATTCATTCAATTCAGATTTTACGTGGAGTGAATAAATGAATGAGCCTCAAGATTCTCTAGGACCTAAGTAATGAGTTCCCAACTCTGGGGCTCGTTTGCATGTTTGTTTATAGCCTATCTCCAACCTGCTTCTCTCTCCTCATCTCCACCTGCACACATCAATATATTACTCATTGCCTGATACCAAGTAGTGTTTTATTGTTTTTTGAACTTGCTTCACAACTCCCTATTTCCACAAATAAATTAGTCCGTGCATTTCCAGCGTATACTGTACAGCCCGCGACACTGTATCATTGATGAGCACCTAGCATGCATTTCCAGCGTATACTGTACAGCCCGCGACATTGTATCATTGATGAGCACCTAGACCCAGATTTTATCTGATCGCCCCAGTCGACTGTCGTCTCTGTGATAACTCAAGCCTCACGAACACCAACGGAGTAACGTTTGTATTTTGAATGTCTGTCTCTGTCTGTCAGATTTTTGTCTTTCCTAACCTGTGCACTTTTGTTTTCTCTGTGCTGTACCTTTATTTAAAGACTGAGTTCTCAGACTATTTAGAGAAATCACGTCAAGAAACGGTTGACAATGATTTATCATCAGATATTTGACTTGGTCCATGTGGACACTTGAGAGTATTAGAGATATGTTTCTGTCTAATATTCTCAGTTTATACAGGTCTCCAAAGACTAAGGTCAGTTTTCTACATGATTATGCTGTAAGAGTGGGTTTTTAGCCTGATGTTGACTTGACTGTATCTCAGTGATGATCTTTGGTGCTTGAGCCCACCCTCTTATTCCTGAGTTGAACTCTCCTTTCCTTTAGGGATGGAAATGCAGGGTGAGTGATGCTGGGCCTCGCACCTGCAAGGGTGCTGCTGATTTTTAAATCCCTCATGAATATGAAGGTCAAAGTTGACAGTTGGCTGTGGACGAATAATCTACCTCTGTGTCTTTGGGAAACATCCAAAAGAAAGAAGGGGAAAGTGTAAGGAAATTTACTCTAGTGCTGCTCGTGTGTTTATGCTGAAGGCTTGGCAGAGTCTAAAAATGGGGCTGTAAATTTAACAGCTCAACCATAAAAACCCCAAAATAAGGAATAAGAAGCTCTACAACTTTTAGCTTTGGATACTAATATAAAATTTCAGATTTCTCTTCTTCTGACATTTGATTTTTTTTTAATTTCTAAAACCCCTTCCTTTTCTTCTCTCCCACTTTTGTTTTGATTAATTACGTTGTCAAGGTTACCTGTACTCTGACTTGTGTGGATGTGTTCTGATTAATTGCATCGTAAAGGTTACCTGTGCTCTGAAGTGTGTGGACGTGTTTTGCGAGGACAGTTGGCAGAGGTCAAGATGGCATTGAATACAGTGTGCACCGTGTGAAGGCTGGGTGACCTCAGTGAGGCAGGCACCGCACATAGTATCCGTTCTTGTGGGAAAATATGCCTCAGTGGCTTACTGGCACTGGGTTCGGAATGTGGCATTTAAAAGTACCTTTTTACAGTGGGAAAGAATCCTGTCAAGAATAAACAGTCTTGACCTTGTTAAATGGGCCAAAGTCTGTCTGTAATCTAGTTCCAGAAGACCAGCTTTTACTATTTTAGAGAAAGCAGATCTTGGGGGAGTGGGTGTGGCTAGGGCAATATAACTGGAACATTTGCAAAGAAAAGGGAAAGTTGCTATCGAGAATGTGAAGTGAATTACTAAACTAATGATCGCCACTTGTTCTCCTGAGAACTTCTTTACCTGACTATAAGACACCCACTTCTGCAGAGCGGGTAGAAGGAAAGAACCTCAGTTGGACAGAAAAGCTTACTTTTTTTCCCTGAAAAGACAGGACTGACTTAGAGAAGGGAACCGTAGGAGCAGTCATGCAGCACAGATCACTGTGGGAAAACGGCAATCCTGGGTAGATAGTGATGTTTAAATTGCCGGTGCCTCCCCAGTGCCCACAAGTTTGTGCCCCGAGTTCTCCCAAACCCATCCACATACCCTGTGATCTGTCCATCCCAATACTGTGAGATTTGTGACCCCAAACCATTAGACATTCTTCCCAGCTCATCCTCTCTGAAGCCTGCCTGACTCCCAGGACCACTGGTGTGACCTTGGATTTTCCTGTAATGTACAGCTCTTGTGGTATTATTCCCATCTGTTTGACTTTATCACCCTTTTCGTTAACGTTGTGAAATACATTTCAGCACCCAACGTACTCACAAATCCGAGGTGGTTGCCCAGTGAATGCTTGTAGAACCTGTGATGAAATGAGGGGTTTGTGTGTAGAGAAGGGGGGAGACCGACCCTAAGCCCGAGCTCACTTCCCTGAAAGGCACAATCGCAGAATTTCAGCACCAGGAACACAGTTCCTTCTGTTACTCTTGCTGTTGAAATATAGTACTTATATTTAAACTATATTACAGAAAATCAGAGTTTTCTTCATTTTACTCAGATATATGACTGGTTGGTTCCTCACAGACCACACATAGATCTTAGGGAACTACAAGTCATAACCATTCCTATGGGTAAATGGAAATTCAGTCTGTATGAAGTTGGGAGATATTTTATAGAGTTAAAGACAAAAATCTATCTTTTGCTATAAACATAAATGTTTATAGTTGTACCCTAGACCCTTGCCATAGACTGAACCCCAAATTACATATAGTTGACAAATGTTCCTCCCAACAATACATCCCCCAAATTGCATAACTTTAAGATACGTATTTTACCAGTAAGCTTATGGCATAGTTATTCAAAATATCTAAAATTTAGGGGCTGGACAAAACGGCTCCGCAGTTTTAAAAGCACTGGGTGCTCTTCTAGAGTATTGGGATTCTATTCTCAGCACCCACATCTTTGTAACTCTAGTTCCAGGGGATCTAATGCTCTCTTCTGGCCTCCATAGGCAAAACACCCATACAAATAAAATTTAAAAATTAAGGGGGAAAATAAATTTAAAATGTAATTTAATAAGTGGAAGTACATTATCTTAAGCCTCTATGATTCTGTATTTCATAAATTAGCTTTTCTTAGTGTCTGATCACTCTGCTTTTTTGTAGCTTTTGTAGAAAGACAAGATGATAGGAAAAGCCAGAATTAACCATTGTGAACACAGAAGTGTTAAACCCAGGGGAAAATACAAACTTGTACATTGTTCTCACTCCTGACAATGTCATTCTTCTTATTGACAAGGAGAGAGTCAGGGCATGGCACCGTGCCCAAGACATTGGAAGACTGACTAAGCAATCCATGTATAACAGGAAAACCCTCTTCCAAAGTGCCATCGGGAACTCCGCAGGGATGGCTGCACAGTGTGAGCCTTTTCTGTAGGTGTATTGGTGTTTCTATAAGGCCCCTTGGTTGTGTCTTGTAAAGATAAAGTGCTGAATTTACATGCCTCATCGCTGCACCCGCAGAGTGGCCCGCATTTTTCTCTGTTGCTCTCCTTGCCATCGTGGTTTAGGCACTTGTGGGTTTATTTTATATTTTAGATCCATTTATTTTTATTTTATGATGTGTATGTGTGTTTTGACTGCATGTCTCTGTACCACATGCATGCCAGTGCCCACAAAAGCGGAAAGTGTCTGATTCGTGGAAATGGAGTTAGCTACCATGTAGATGCTACAAATTAAACCGTGGTTCTCCCGAAGAGCAACCAGGGCCCGTAACTGTGGCGCCATCTCTTCAGCCCCTCTACTTCTATTTAGGTGCCAGTATTTGATTGTAGTTCTTAAGTATTGCCAGTCCTGTAATATTTCAGAAAAATAAGTCACCAATTACATTTTAGGAAAATTCTAATTGCTTTAAATATATGAGACATAGCCTTCATTCAAAAAGCAATCTTTTAGAAACTTAATATGGGGAGGCAATTGCTTGGAAATAACATTATTTATATGATGCAGTTTACAAAACCCAGTGAATTTTTGTGTAAGTGTATTCTTCTACATTCCATCCGTAGCATTTGTATAAATGAGTAATTCTACTTCTTAAACATTTATTTTGTGGGGAGGTTGCACATGCCGTGCGCTTGCATGGAGTCCAGGGATTGCACGGCCCTCGGGTGCCAAGTGTCCTGGTGTGACGCGCCTTAGATCACCGAACCATCTCCTACTCTAAACTCTTGTATTCCTTTAATCAACGTTCTTAACCTGCATTCTTTTTTATCTGGTGGAGTTATTTTAAAAGCTAAGTGTCTAGATAGGTCGCTGTTGGTTTGATGAATGAAATGTTACACTGTTTGTAGATGGCTCCCTGTGGTTGAAGGTAGGTAAGAGCTCACGGTGAACATATCACCGTTCGTCTGCCTCTCCAGTGTTTCTTACACACTTCTTCACTGGACTTACCTTGGGCATTTTTGTACATCTAGCATCCAGCCTTGTTCTCTGTCTTACCTTCACAGTGTGACTGTCTCTGGGATGCACATTTGAGGGTTGTCTCTGAGCATGTTCTTTCGCCTCACTGTTTTGGATAAGTCTTAAAAACCATGTTACCCAAACGGTGTGAAGAGCAGGCCTGCACATTTGAGAACTTGGTGTTCTCACTGCATTTCCTCTAACAGAATGCCAGTGAGCTCCCTGCTTCATCTCTCCTGAGTGCCTCTGGGCATCGCCCTTGTTGGGTGCTTCTGAGTCTGCCTCCTAATCAAACATCTAGAATGTTCCGACATCAGTGAGGCTTGTGGCTGTCTGTAGAGGCATCCCTGTCATCTGTCCTGCCCAAGGGTCCCTTCCCTCTGGTCTCCAGCTGCTGACGGGACAACAGAAGCAGATGCTAGTGACAAGGACTAGCTCCTAGCTACTGCCTCCTGCCTGGCGAATCCTCATGCCTTTTCCTTTTGACTTTGTTACTGCTGATCACCAAAGCTGAGATCCTCAGGGTTTATTTTATAATTCATTTATTTTTATTTTATATGTGATGGTGTTTTGTCTGAATGTGTGTCTGTGTGAGGGCACCGGGTCCCCTGAACTAGAGTTACAAACAGTTGTGAGATGCCATGTGGATGCCGGGAATCGAAGCTGGGTCCTCTGGAAGGGCAATTGATGTTCTTAACTGCTGAGTCACCTCTCCAGCCCCAAGAGATTCTCAAAAAAAAAAAATTAAACTACTGTTTGCATCAGCATATGTGTGGTTACAAGTACAGAAAACAAATACAATGTTTCCTGATTCGCGGTCATTCATTTCTTTCTTTGTTGGGTATTTTGAGGGGGGAATTGTGAGGTTTTGTTTTATTGGTGGTTTTTTCTTTTTTTCTTTTTTGGTTTAGTATTTCAAGACAGGGTTTCTCTGTGTAGCCTTGGCTATCCTGGAACACACTCTGAAAACCAGGCTGGCCTTCAACTCAGAAATCTGCCTGCTTCTGCCTCCTGAGCGCTGGGACTAAAAGTGTATTTTACTACTGCTTGGCTAGGGCATTAATTTCTTTTTTTTTTTTTCTTTGTTAATTCTTTTTTTTTT
>NW_026068202.1:489192-537744 GCF_014885135.2 Alexandromys fortis
TTCCATTGGTCGACTTCTCTGTTTTTATGCCAATACCAAGCTGTTTTCAATACTGTAGCTCTGTAATAGAGTTTGAAGTCAGGGATGGTAATGCCTCCAGACGTTCCTTTATTGTATAAGATTGTTTTGGCTATCCTGGGTTTTTTGTTTTTCCATATAAAGTTGATTATTGTCTTCTCCAGATCTGTGAAGAATTTTGATGGGATTTTGATGGGGATTGCACTGAAAGGGCATTAATTTCTTAATCTATCATAATTTGTCTGGAGATAGGTAATTCTACAGCTAAAGTAATTGACTCCGTGGTGTTGTCTTATGTATTTTAATTAAACTCTGAAGGAAACACAACATGCACCCAGTGTGTGGGTTATGTCATCCCTCAGAATGCTGCAATGGCTGCTGTGTTTCATTGTCTCAGGAAAACTTAAAGCAGCAGGGGACCGAGTGGATTTCGCTGCCTTTGTTCAGTGAAGACTGTCTCTTCCAGAAGCTCACTTCAGACTTCACTTGGGTTTCACCATCCAGAATCAGCGTGCCTCTGCATAGCTCAGTCACACTATAGATAACTCTTACTGCTACCTGAGTAAAATAAACTTATCCTAGCAGAAAATGCAGGTGGCTGTTGGGAACATACCAGTGACAAGCCCTTCATTGATCTCGGAGTCTCCCAAACCTGCGGTGCCTCTGTGTGGGTAGAAACTTGTGTTATTGCTTCCTCTCCAAGGTCCATGGATTACTCAGTGATTTTTATAGCTCATCGTATGCTTTAATCTGTAAATGTTTCACAGATGTTGAAAGCTTAGGCACCTGCACCAACCAGAGCTGATTTCCTTAGATTCTTCAGTAACCACAGTAATCTGAGTTAGAAAAAAATTTTCCTAGTGTTTTACAGACAGACACTTTCTTCACCTGGAAATTTATCCTGATACGTAGAAAAGACGGTTGATTTTTTTAGAACCAGCGAGGGGGTGAATTTTTCTATCACATGAGTTACTCTTTAAAAGTAAGTGATTTTATTAATGCAATTTATTTCGTTGACTTAATTCTTTAAATTAGTACGGATTACATATATTAGTGTACACATGTACGTGTATGTCCTCTGCGTATCTTACCCAGCCACGTAAATCCTTGTGCATCTAGAGACAAGGATTGTTTCATCTTGGAAACTGTAGGACGACTTCACAAGAGGGCTAGTTTCTGTGCCTCCCACTTCAAGAATGAAGACGAGATTGGGTGGCAAAGCAAGGAAAAGGGTGTGTTCCAGGCAGGCATCAGGGTAGCATGCCTGGGAGAACAAGCCCGAAACTGCTCGGTTTTTGTTGTTATATGCCCAAACTCCAGTACGGTGCAAGGAATGCAGTTGGTAAAGAGATTTTGTGTCCATTAAGAAATTGCTAGGGATCTCGAGGGAGTTGGCGAGATAGAAGTACACCTAATGTCCACTAATACACATTGTATATGGGTATGGTGCATGAAATTCTCAAAGAATCAATGTTTTTGAAAAGAAGTCGCTGACAAGAAGACTTGTATGAGCGCTGGATTTTGTTTGGTTTTGGTTTTCTGTTTTTGTTTTTATTTTCAGACTGGTTCTCGGCTATGACTGTACCCTTTGCCAGCCCGGAGCTCAGTGTATAGACCAGGTGCCCTCCAGCTCACAGAGGTCGGCCCCTCTCTGCCTGCTAAATATTGACATGAGAAGCACTACCATTAGAGGCGTGTCTGCCACACCCGGTAGGAATGCAGTTTGAAGACACATTTGTGTTCAAGTGTGGGTGTTTGAAGGAAGAGAAAAACTGAAGAGCTAGAAGTAAGCCAAAGGGGCGCGTGTGAGGGAGGGAAGAAATAAGAAATGTCCTTTTAAGTCAAGTAAGCAGCTTTGGCCTTAACTCTCTTACACAAGTGTGCCCTTTACTGTTTCCCTAGCCGTGTGCTGCCTGTATAGCAATTCCTCTGGACACAATGAGTGTCTCTGTCGAAAGGGAGCGTATTTTATGGTTGGGGGTCTGCATAACATATCTCACGAGTTTTACAGTGTCCTGCTGGTTTAGTATTGAGAGGACTATCAAAAAGCAATTTTCGCATTTGCAAACAAAGTCTTAATTTCTTTTTAATTTACTTTTTGTCGGGCCTGGACTCTCAGAGGTCACAAGACAACTTTCAGAGGAGGGCTTTTTCTTCCACGTGTGGATCCCGGAAATCAAACTCAGGTCTTTAAACCTAGCAGCAGGTGCCCTTCCTGCTGAGCCATCTCAGGGAAGAAGGTTCAATGGCCCCCCAAAAAATATCTTCTCTCTGCCGGAGAACTTAAATAACTGTTTCTTTTCACTTACTGGGCCTAAAGTAACATGATTATGTTTTGTTTAATAAGACACCTGTTTCTCTTTTTTAATCCCCATAATCGAGTTTTTGCTAAAATTGACAAGTTACATACCTTACATGTGGTCGTTGTATGACTAACCCCTAGTGAAGGAGTATAACCTAAACAGCCACAAAACATCATAATTGACTCTTGATCAGACAGCAAGCTCCTTGAGGGAAGGGCTGGGACGTCCCATGTTTCCTGTGCACCGAATAGCCATTGGTAGTGAGGATGTAGTTTTCAGAAGTTTGGAGCCATTATAAAAGTTACCTGTATTGTCAGCATGTTTGTGTGGTCTTGGTTTACCACTATTCTTCTTTCTTGGTTTATCTCATCTATTCAGTTATTTTATAATGACATAGTTTTTTTAATGTTCAAAATCTGAAAATTGAAAGATTGACAAGACAGAGAAAAATACTGTCTTTTTTTTTTCAGCCCCTTCTAAGAGTTATCTTTGCCTGAATCTAGTTGTCTTTTTTTTTTTTTTTTTACGTCCTTCGCTGCTCCTTAAGGTACAGGTTTAAAAATCCCTGTCAGAGTTTGGAAATGTGGCTCAGGGGCAGAGTGCTTCTCCAGCATACACAAAACTCTGAGTCGTGTTGTGGCCCGAAGCAGGGAAATGGGCTCCGTGTACATGATGCAGAAAAACACGGCTAGTTTCACAACTTGGAAGGAGCTGAAAAATTGGACTCTGTTTGTAGCCCACCCCCTGGATGTTTAGTGAAGGTGTTTGTACCCCACCTCCTGTATGTTTAGTGACTGCCACCTTCTTAGACCAGTTGTTAATTTAGGAAGAAGTGAGAAGACATCTAGATTTGAGATGCTATGTACTTGATAATCTTCATAATGCATTGTGGGGAAAATACATGTGTTCTCTGTCTCATCAGGTATTTGTGAATAAATAGTTCACACTCTCCTGAGTTGAAGGCGTCTCTTCTTTACACAGTGGCTATTGATCCTGTTTGAGAATTTCTTCCCGTTTCCCTCTTCCTTCTTGGCAACACTGTTTCGGAAGTCTTTGGGAATATATTATTTTCCACTTTTGGAAGTGTTCCCGGAATATATTATATTCTCTTTTCTCTCCTACTGTTTTTGACTATAGACATAGAGGTCATTTCTGGGAAAGCTCGTTTCATTACTGAGAAGCACAGGATAGTGCAGTCGGGAACCACCTATTACGTGAAGCTTCTTGGGACACAACCACCTTAAGTGAGCTCTTCAGCTTCTCTGAGCCCTAGATTTATCTTCTGTTAAGGTGGAGAGAACACCAGTGTGCACCTTCCATGGGTGTTTTGAGAACAGGTTCACACGTGAGTATAGATATCTTCGGTCCGGCGCTGTGACTGAACGTTGTGGTGATGATACGCACCCCCATCCCCTCACCTATTCCCAAACCCAGTACCTGCACATGAAGACATGGAAAGACATGCGCACAGCCAGCCAGCCTCTTTTCTTACCAGCATCCTGTTACTTAGGCAACCATGCATACTAGCGTTAGGTATTGATATCTTAAAGAGACTTTATTTCTTAATTAAACCAAATTCTTAATTCTCCAAGCAAGAACGTTCTAGTATTCCTAGATTGTGTGTGTGTGTGTGTGTGTGTGAATTTATATGTAGGTGAAAGTTTTCCATTGTCAATATTCTCTCACCAATATTAAAGTCTAGGCGGAAATTAGAATGGATTCTATATACCTTTTCTCTTAATGTAGGAAACTGAATATTCAGGTCCAGACAGTTGCAGAATTATTTTTTTTTATTAAAAATTTTCACCTCCTCCCATTTCCCTCCCCCTCCTCCTCCCTCTGCAGTCCAAAGAGCAGTCCGGGTTCCCTGCCCTGTGGGAAGTTCAAGGTCCTCACCCCTCCATCCAAGTCTAGGAAGGTGTACATTCAAACAGACTAGGCTCCCACAAAGCCAGTACATGCAGTAGAATCAAAACCCAGTGCCATTGTCCTTGGCTTCTCAGTCACCCCTCCCTTGTCAGCCACGTTCAGAGAGTCCAGTTTGATCATATGCTCCATCAGTCCCAGTCCAGCTGGCTTTGGTGAGCTCCCATTAGATCAGTCCCACCGTCTCAGTGGGTGGGCACACCCCTCGCGGTCCTGACTTCCTTCCTCCTTCTGCTCCTCATTTGGACCTTGGGAGCTCAGTCTGGTGCTCAAATGTGGGTCTCTGTCTCTATCTCCATCCATCGCCAGATGAAGGTAATATGGTGATATACAAGATATTCCTCAGTGTGACTATAGGAGAAGGCCAGTTCAGGCGCCCTCTCCTCAGCTGCCCAAGAAACAATCTGGGAACATCTCCTTTGGACACCTGGGAACCCCTCTAGAGTCAAGTCTCTTACCAACCCTAAAATGGCTCCCTTAATTAAGATATCGACTTCCCTGCCCCCATATCCACCCTTCCTCCATCCCAGCCATCCCATTCCCCCAAGCTCTCCCCATCCTCCCCTTCTCCCTTCTCTCCCCATCTCCACTTACCTCCACCCCCACCCCCGTGCTCCCAACTTTTGCCTGGCAATCTTGTCTACTTCCAATATCCAGAAGGATAACTATATGTTTTTCTTTTGGTTCACCTTCTTATGTAGCTTCTCTAGATTCACGAATTATAGGCTCAATGTCCTTTATTTATGGTTAGAATCCACTTATGAGTGAGTACATACCATATTCATCCTTTTGGGTCTGGGTTACCTCACTCAGGATAGTGTTTTCTATTTCCATCAATTTGCATGCAAAATTCAAGAAGTCATTATTTTTTACCGCTGAGTAGTATTCTAATGTGTATATATTCCACACTTTCTTCATCCATTCTTCTATTGAGCAGCATCTAGGTTGTTTCCAGGTTCTGGTTATTACAAATAATGCTGCTATGAACATAGTTGAACCAATGCTTTTGTAGTATGATTGGGCATCTCTTGGATATATTGCTGAATCCTGGGGTAGGTTGATCCTGAATTTCTTGAGAAACTGCCACACTGATTTCTAAAGTGGTTGCACAAGTTTGCATTCCCACCAGCAATGTATGAGTGTACCCCTTTCTCCACAACCTCTCCAGCAAAGGCTATCATTGGTGTTTTTGATTTTAGCCATTCTGACAGGTGTAAGATGATATCTCAAAGTTGTTTTGATTTGCATTTCCCTGATCGCTAAGGAAGTTGAACATGACCTTAAGTGTCTTTTGGCTATTTGAATTCCTTCTGTTGAGAATTCTCTGTTCAGTTCAGTGCCCCATTTTTTAATTGGGTTATTTAGAATTTTAAAGTCTAGTTTCTTCAGTTCTTTATATATTTTGGAAATCAGACCTTTGTCTGATTCGGGGTTGGTGAAGACCTTCTCCCAATCAGTACGTTGCCTTTTTGTCTTAATGACACTGTCCTTTCCTTTACAGAAACTTCTCAGTTTAGGAGGTCCTATTTATTCATTGTTGCCCTTATTGTCTGTGCTACTGGGGTTATACATAGGAAGTGATCTTCTGTGCCCATGTGTTGTAGACTACTTCCCACTTTCTCTTCTATCAGGTTCAGTGTGTTCAGATTGGTATTGAGGTCTTTAATCCATTTGGACTTGAGTTTTGTGCATGGTGATGGATATGGATCTATTTTCATTCTTCTAAAGGTTGACATCCAGTTATGCCAGCACCATTTGTTGAAGATACTTTCTTTCTTCCATTGTATACTTTTAGCTCCTTTGTCGAAAATCGGGTGTTCATAGGTTTGTGGGTTAATATTCAGGTCTTCTATTCAATTCCATTGGTCCACTTCTATGTTTTTATGCCAATACCAAGCTGTTTTCAATACTGAAGCTCTGTAATAGAGTTTGAAGTCAGGGATGGTAATGCCTCCCGAAGCTCCTTTATTGTATAAGATTGTTTTGGCTATCCTGGGTTTTTTGTTTTTCCATATAAAGTTGATTATTGTTCTTCAAGGTCTGAAGAATTTTGTTGGGATTTTAATGAGGATTGCATTGAATTTATAATTTGCCTTTGGTAGAATTGCCATTTTTACTATGTTGATCCTACCCATTCAAGAGCATGGGAGATCCTTCCATTTTCTGGTGTCCTCTTCAATTTCTTTCTTCAATGCCTTAAAGTTCTTGTCAAATAGACCTTTCATTTCCTTGGTTAGATTTACCCCAAGATATTTTATGCTATTTGTGGCTATCGTAAAAGGTGAAGTTTCTCTAATTTCCCTCTCTGCTTCTCTATCCTTTGTGTATAGGAGGGATACTGATTTTTTTTGAGTTGATCTTGTAACCTGCCACATCACTGAAGGTATTTATCAGGTTTAGGAGTTCTTTGGTAGAGTTTTTGGAGTCACTAATGTACACTATTATATCATCTGCAAATAACGAAAGTTTGACTTCTTCCTTTCTGATTCGAATCCCCTTGATCTCCTTATCTTGTCTTATTGCTATTGCTAGAACTTCAAGAACTATGTTGAAGAGGTATGGAGAGAGTGGACAGGCTTGTCTTGTTCCTGATTTTAGTGGAGTGGCTTTGAGTTTCTCTCCACTTAGTTTGATATTAGCTGTTGGCTTGCTATATATTGCTTTTATTATATTTAGGTATGATCCTTGTATCCCTAACCTCTCCAAAACCTTTATCATAAAGGGGTGTTGAATTTTGTCAAATGCTTTTTTTGCATCTAATCAAATGATTATATGTTTTTTTTTCTTTCAGTTTATTTATATGATGGATTATATTGATAGATTTTCATATGTTGAACCAGCTACATCTCAGGGATGAAGCCTACTTGATCGGAATGGATAATTTTTTAAATGTGTTCTTGGATTCTGTTTGCCAGAATTTTATTGAGAATTTTTTGCATCGATGTTCATGAGTGAGATTGGTCTGTAATTCTCTTTCTTGGTTGGGTCTTTGTGTAGTTTTGGTATCAGGGTAACTGTAGCTTCATAAAGATAGTTTGGCAATGACTCTTCTGCTTCTATATTGTGAAACACATTAAGGAGTGTAGGTATCAGCTCTTCTTGGAAGTTCTGATAAAATTCTGCATTAAAACCATCAGGTCCTGGGCTTTTTTTTTGGTTGGGAGGTTTATTATGACAACTTCTATTTCCTTATGACTTATAGGTCTATTTAAATTGTTCACCTGGTCTTGATTTAATTTTGGTAAATGGTACTTATCTAAAAACAAGTCCATTTCTTTTACATTTTCCAACTTTTTGGCATATAGGGCTTTGTAGTAAGACCTGATGATTCTCTGAATTTCTTCAGTGTCTGTTTTTATGTCCCCCTTTTCATTTCTGATTTTGTTAAATTGCATGTTCTCTCTCTGCCTTTTTTTGATTAGTTTGGATAAAGATTTGTCAATCTTGTTGATTTTTCTCAAAGAACCAGCTCTTTGTTTCATTGATTCTTTGGATTGTTTTCTGTGTTTCTATTTTGTTGATTTCAGCCCTCAGTTTGATTATTCCCAGTCTTCTACTCCTCCTACGTGAGTCTGCTTCTTCTTTTTTTCTAGAGCTTTAAGGTGTGCTATTACGTCTCTAATGTGAGCTTTCTCCGTTTTCTTTATGTGGGCATTTAGTGCTATGAACTGTCATAGTGTCCCATAGGTTTGGGTATGTTGTGTCTTTATTTTCATTGAATTCAAGGAAGACTTTAATTTCTTTATTTCTTCCCTGACCCAGGGGTGGTTCAGTAGTTGACTGTTCAGTTTCCATGAGTTTGTAGGCTTTCTGGGGTGGAATTATTGTTAAATGCTAACTTTATTCCATGGTGATCTGATAAGACACAAGTAGTTACTAATTTTTTTTTTTTGTATCTGTGAAAGTTTGCTTTGTTACTGAGTATGTGGTCAATTTTCGAGAAGGTTCCATGAGCTGCAGAGAAGAAGGTATATTCTTTCCTATTTGGGTGGAATATTCTATAGATGTCTGTTCAGTCCATTTGATTCATTATCTCCATTAATTCTCTAATTTCTCTGTTAGGTTTCTGTCTGATTGACCTGTCCATTGGTGAGAGAGGAGTGTTGAAGTCTCCTACTATTAGCGTGTGGGGTTTGATGTCTGCCTTGAGTTCTAGTAATATTTCCTTTACATAAATGGGTGCTTTTATATTAGGGGTGCAGATATTCAGGATTGAGACTTCGTCCTGATGAATTGTTAGTGTTATGAGTATAAAGTGTCCACCTCCATCTCTTCTGATTGATTTTAGTTTGAAGTCAATTTTCTTAGATATTAATATAGCCACACCTGCTCGTTTCTTAGGTCCGTTTGATTGAAAAACCTTTTCCCCAACCCTTTACTCTGAGTAGATGTCTGTATTTGTGGTTGAGGTGTGTTTCTTGTAAACAGCAGAATGTTGGATCTTGTATTCCCATCCAATCTCTTAGCCTGTGTCTTTTTATAGGTGAATTGAGTCCATTGATATTAAGTTATATTAATGACCAGTGGTTGTTAACTCCGGTTTGTTTGTTTTTTGTTTGTTTGTTTGTTTGTTTTTTATGGTGGTAGAGTTTGTGTGTTTCCCTTCTTTGAGTTGTGCTGATGAAGGGTTGCTAGATGTCTGAGTTATTGTGGGCATTGTTGGATCCCTTGGGTTGTGATTTTCCTTCTATTACTTTCTGTAATGCTGGACTTGTGGCTACGTATTGTTTAAATATCTTTTTAGCCTGGACTAAAAATTAGTTTTTAAATTCATTTTTAGCCTGGACTAGCTTGCTGCATGCAGGCTCAGTGAGACAGAGGAACCCCTGCCCGATTGCACTCACCACCCCATCCCAGAGCCTCAGCCCCAAAACTGGCTGAGTTGGGGGATTTTATGCAAAAGGGAAGGGGAGCCTGGGAGCAAGCTGGGATGGGATAGGAAGAGAGAGGCAGTAGCCAGGGAGAGAAGCCCCTGCAGAATGAGGAGTGTCTGTGCTCCCTTTTTGGGGCTTCTGCCGGTCGGTCAGGAACTCACTCACCTCTCCGATGGATTTTCTGGTACAGGATCAGGGCTGCTTGCTGGCCAGGGACCTCACAGACAAAAAGCCAGTTGCAGAATTTTTGAGAAGAGAGTAAGCATAGAGGAACATGTTATGAAGACACCGTCGGGCAGTCCTCGGTGCGGAGTGTCACACTGTCTGTCAGACCTTCACTCCTCTTCCTGTCACCTGTTAGGCAAGTAACTGAAGACAGTGGTAGGGGAACTGAGTTTGGGCTCCAGCACAGCAGTGTTTGACCACCTATAGGGTAAGTTCTAGGAAATAAGAGCAAGTTCCTTCAAGACTGTCCTTTCCGAAGCAGGAGCTGGGGAGAGGGCTCAGCGGCTAAAACCCTTGCCTCTAGAGCTTGAGCAGTTTCCAAGTCTCCATCCCTGGTACCAACATAAAACCGGGGAGATCAAGTATCTGCCTGCAGTCCTGCACCTGAGAGGTGTCCTCGGGGCTCAGTGAGACAGAGGAACCCCTGCCCGATTGCACTCACCACCCCGTCCCAGAGCCAGCATTGTCGGCCTCTGGGTTCCACGAGAGACCCTGCCTCAGTAAGATGGAAAGCCATCTAGGAAGACACCCAAAGTCAAAAGCAGGCAAGCCTACGCCCACATACATGGCCACATACATGAAGACACAAATGTATACAGGCATGCACACTCCACACACACAGAGGCAAAAAAAAAAAAAAAAGGTTTCTGTAGTCTAAATGAGTACTTCAGTCTCCTTGTGTTCCAGTTATCATGTTCTCTTGGGGATAAGTGAAAGTTAATACTCAGAAAGTTTCATTTCCCCAACAGATTACAGTCTTCTCTGATGAACAGATGACTCACTGTGCCATGGAATGAGAGTCAATGTCACAAATAGCACAGACTTTCCCCATAGTCTACTTAAGATGTGTCACTCCTCCAGCTACTGGCCTTGCAAATAAATTAGTTGAAAAAATTCCTGAGGCTCTCAGCCCAGCCCATACATAACCTGCACTGTCTTGTTTTGTTTTACAAAGTCACTCAGGAATGCCCCCATCTACAAAGAAGTCGGTACCTAAACTAACAACTCCCTTTGGTCTTCTGGTCTAAAGCCGTGTGTGTGGCATTTCATGTGATTGCTTATTATCTCGTTCAGTCTTTGGTAGCATTCTCTTGGTGTTGCTCTTACCTATCCAGTGTTGGGGCTGTGGACCCCCAGACCCTGAATTTCCTGTTGTTTTTCCTATGCTTGCAGCTACTCTGAGCAAAACAACTTGTTTTCCTGCGTTTGCAGGTACTCTGAGCAAGAGACCCTCAGGAGCTCCTGATGGCAGGGGAGTGGTTTCTGGTGGGTTTGTCTGGGGCAATCAGTTAAGCATTCCTAAATAAGCTGCCTTGGAATACAATAAATGGGGGCTCTCTCTCTCTCTCTCTCTCTCTCTCTCTCTCTCTCTCTCTCTCTCTCTCTCTCGAACCTAAAATTGCTTATTCTCTCTGCCTGCCAGCCCTACCTGTCCCTCTGCTACCTAGGTATTGGCCATTCAGCTTTTTACTAGACCAGTCAGGTGCCTTAGGCAAGCAAGGTGAAGCAACTGTATTCCACAATGGTTCTCTTAAATATTTCCCAAAGTATTTGAAATTGGGAGTGCTGACTTGTGTTTGCTAAGCATGTCTGTGTGAAGTGAAAACCTGTCAGAGAGTTGATTTGATTATTTGCTAGTGATAAAAGGTATTGCAAAAGAAATGCCACTGCTGGTCAGGAGGGCTGATAACTGCTTTTTAAATGTGAGGCTCTTAAGTACAGAATATACTTGTTGAAATAATAAAGTTCTCGTATAAAGAAAAAAACAAGGAAATTTACAGTCAAGACTTTTTACTAATGGGAAGAAAGAAAGAAAGAAAGAAAGAAAGAAAGAAAGAAAGAAAGAAAGAAAATAATTCCAAAAGGAGTACCTAGGATACAAGGAAGAGTAATAGGTATACAATTGGAAATATGTCTAAATAAATTAGTTACTAATCACAGTCAATGTAAACGGACAAAGTCACCTTTTAAAATCAGAGAATATGGCCAGGTGGTGGTGGTGCACGCCTTTAATCCCAACGCTTGGGAGGCAGGGGCAGGCAGATCTCTGTGAGTTCAAGGCCAGCCTGGTCTACAATAACTAGTTCCAGGATAGGCTCCAAGGCTGCAGAGAAACCCTGTCTCAAAAGAACAAAAAAAAAAACAGTAGAAAATGTGAGAATGTGAGATTAGATTAAAAAAATATATATTGAAAGCCAGCTCTGTACGTTTTCTTAAAAGTGATTCTCTGCTAATGGGGAATATAAAATTGTTCTGTCTTTCGAGATTTTGGCGTTAACCATGCAATTTAACATATATGTATCATGAAAATCCTGTCGTTTCATGTCTGGTTACATGCTTTAGAAACATTACTGCGAGTGTGTACTAAGATTCATGTTAGAAATAGTAACAGCGGCATTGTTTGCAACATCAGGAAACACAAACAACCCAAAGGCTCACCTATCAGATGACAAATTCGCCTTGGTTAAAGATCACACAGATTTAAACAGAAGTGGGAATCATAATATGAACAGATCTTAGAAGCAATACTTAGTGACGAAATAGTTATACGTCATATGAAATACTTAGGAAATGATATATTGTTTATATTTCTATGACAAATCTAATGTTATTAAATCAATTAAGTGAAACAAGATTGAGAATAGTGGTTGCCTATGGAGGCAAAGGAGCAAAGAGATGGGGGAGTCAAAGGCATAAACAGAAGTAAACGGCCTGTTTATGTGTGCTTAGCTGTAGCATCAACAAGTTCTTAACACTTATCTTTACGTTCTTCTTAGTGATACTCATTTCCCATAGGTTGTGAAATTTTCCTGTATGGTATTTGCTACTGAGACACTAAACTGAGAACAAAGTTGTACCATCTCTCCTCATTCTTGTGGGAAAAATAGATGATCAATTAGTAATCGGGTACAGCAGTGTTGTATTGATAAGCCCTGTGGCAGCTAACGAGAGAGTCTGCTTTTTAGCCTAGGAACATAAGTTAGGGAGGGAAAATCTCTCCAGAAAGACAAGGTTCAGGTAAGCGTAGTGTGGCAGAAGGAATGGAATTTAGAAGACTTCAAGGCAAGAGCGAGTTTGGCAGTCGGAACAAAGGAGGAAACTCGGACTGTGGCTGGGGTAGGACAGATGGGAAGGAAATGGTAACGGCCGAGAGCAGAAGTCGAGACCATGCCCAGTCAGCCACGGGAGGCGTGGTAAGCATTCACTTTTAAGCGTGAAAGAAACCCTTCCTTCAGAGGGTTTTGACCTAAGGTTGTGGCCCATAATAGAAGCAGAAACTAGGGAAAAAACCGAAAGACACGGGTAGCAGTTAGCAGAGAAAAGCAGAACCAGCAGTGGGGTGCAGCCCAGAAACATCAAGTAGTCAGAATAGAGGAGCACTCAGAATGTAGGAAATTGATCGAGGGTCCCCTCCCTCCCTTTATGTACACATACTTTTAATTGACCTATTTCTCGCTGCCAGGTGTGACATTGCCTTTTTTAATCCATAGGACTGAGAGTATTTGCTCTGTGCTTTCATTACTTAATTTCAGACAACGTGATGGTTGGTGCTGTTGGGCACGTCTTTTCGCCCACCCTGAGATATTCAGTGTGTGGGGAATTGGGTTGTTAATTAATTACTGTGTAGAAGACAGAGGATCTTCTCAGTTTTTCCAATGCTTACGACTAAATGAAGCTGGGATTATCATGCTCAGAGTGATGACAAACTTTTCAGCCCCTTGTTCATAGCACCCGTCATACACCACATCTGTGGAAGAGGCCTTAGCACCAGGCTCACTGACGCAGATGAAACCCCTAGACCACCGCATCACGTTTCTTCCCTCTGGGGTGGCCAAAGAGGCTGCCTGGGGGAACACTGACTGGGGTTTATAACCCTGGGAGGGGAGTCACATTTTTTTCATGGTTTCATAGATAGGACTGGTTCCAGGGAAAGGGTTTGTTTCTCCAGGGGACATTTGTCAATGTCTGGAATCATTTCTGGTTGTCACAGTAATGGGGGCGAATTGGTATCTAGTGGACAGCAGAGCACCACAGTGCACAGAACCCACCTTAGGTACGCACCTGTCCAGCTGTAGATATCCAGTGTGCATGGATTGAGAAAATCCTTAAAACAAGTATGACTGGTCCCTGACCCTTCATAGGAACGGCTTCCAGAAACTTCCTCCCACTACCCTGTACTGACTCACCCGGGACTCAGGGATCATCTCACTGTGAGTGTGGCCCATGGTGTTTGGCACCAGAGGTCTGTGGGTGGTAGAGCAGAAAAAGGGTTTGAAACATATGGGCCACCACCCAGTGAGAGAGAGAGGGAGGGAGGGAGGGAGGGAGGGAGGGAGGGAGGGAGGGAGAGAGAGAGAGAGAGAGAGANGAGAGAGAGAGAGAGAGAGAGAGAGAGAGAGAGAGAGAGAGAGAGAGAGAGAGACCCTGCGTAGTCAGGATGATATACTAGATCATATAATACTTCACTATTTTAAAGTCCTGGTTTTCTATTTATGAGATCCAGCCTCGTGAAGTAATGCAAGAGAGGCAGCGCGACGGTTCAGCAGGAAAAGTGCTTGCTGCATGTGCCTGACTGCCTGAGTTTGAGCCCAGGGTCCTCAGGAGAGAGAGAAACAACTCCCAAAAGTTGTCCTCTGACCTCCACATGCATGCAGTAGTACACATGTACACACTAGCATGCGCACATAAAGTTGTTTAAAAGGTCATTCAAGAACTGGATATGTGCACCAGCATGTGTAATCAATCTTCAAGGACCGCGTGCGCGCACACACACACACCAAACCTGCAGCACAAATACAAACACACATGTGAAGTGGCGTGTTTCCATATCACACTTATGAGTGCAAATGTTTCTGATTGTGCTGTCTTCCTATTCACTATAAAAATACTTCAAAACTTCTTAGATAGATGGTAAGTGGGATATAAGCTCCAAAAAGCGACACAGGATTTCCTAAGCCGGTGCCAGCTGATTTTAAAGTTTGTCTGCTTCACGCTTTACAAATGGAAGTGAGTATCTGTGACATTCATGGTACCAGCTCATATTTATGCCATACATAAACCTTTGTGTAGAACGCCTTCCATTTCTACCCCATATACTTACAAATTGATCTCTGTTTATATGCAATCATGCTCACGTCCCTGTCTGCGTGGGGACTGTCTAACTCACTACCTAGGTGCCTGCTCTGAGTCCCTCTAAATCTTACTGTTTCATGTCGTTGCCGCATCCCATATCTTCCAGATACGCCTGTAGAACATCCCAAGTTTGGGCAGCAGAGGGCAGGTGGGAAAGACGTGGTACTACTCCAGGAGAAGCATGTTTCGCCCAGAACGCCGTTAGTCCCGAGATTCCATTCTTGCAGCCTTCATCTTGTGTAGCGTGTTCTGGTGTCTGCCTGTTCTTTTACATTCTGATGAACAGCCAGCACGGTTCCTGTGGCCTCGTGCTGCCCTGCTGTTCCTCCCCACTGCCTGTTCACTCTGGTTTCCTGGATGCTCTTCTCAGGACTAGCAGCGTCCTGCAGGAGGATGCCCAGCCTCCCTTCATCGTAAGCTGCAGGCCTGCCTGACATTCCCAGTCACCGTCTCTCTGCCCAGACAGAAGCACGGGGTGCGTCCCGGGTACTTACCCCCTCTACTCCCCACCCCACAGTTTCCTTAGGTCTTCTCAGCTTTTCTGGGTCAGTCCAGCCTTTTGGTTGAGCTCACTGCCTCTAGGACTATCTTCAGTTCTATCCTCTGTATTTACTGAAATAAAAACGCAGACCATATAAATTAAGAGTGTGTTCCCTGCATAAAAGCCTCAGTATCTCTGATCCAGAGATACTCCAGCTACATCACCTTGTCCCCGGGGACCTTTGTGGCCTGGGCCATTCAATTTCACGATCTTCACATTTCTGTTCTAACTACTGCCTTTGACAGTCACAGCTTGCAGTGCTCCTCTGCAGCCTTGGCCCATTTTACATCCTGTACACGTTGGGAAGACGGTTTTGTAATATTTCTAGTAGCAGAAATATACAGGACCAGATATCTGCCAACAGCTTATGTTGCTTACAACAAATCATCTGACTTATTCTATAAGAGAATTTTAATGGCTTTTCATTTTCAGATCAGAAAACAAAGACAGAGAAGTTAATTCGTTACGTCCCATTACAAAAAGGAGCCAGGATTTGAATGCAGGCTACTAAACGGTAAACCTCTACATGGTATCGAGAATGTTCAGGTAGTAGTTATGTGTCTGCCTCCATTGCTAACTGCACTTATGGGAGCAGATAGGATATCATCCATCATCCTCACAACTGGGATCCAATACATGTCTTACATAGACAAACCCTATTATATAAACGAGTGGTTGAAGTTGCCATTGTAGACATTTCAACTACCTGAGCAGCGATTTTGAGAACATTGTACAGGTGTGTCTGTGAGGACACAGAGCATCTATAAACGTCCTTGCCACCTTTGCAGAGAACCACTGAGTTGATTGAGAATCACATCTGTTTGAAAGAACTAGGGCTGAATTCTGAATGGTGCTCTTATTCCTGATCTGAATGACCAGTACTAATTTTTACAAAAATCAATTTATCTTTTTTAATTAGCATGCCTTTTAATTGTATGCTCTAAGAACTAATGGCATTAGTTGTTTAATCCAGGTCTGGGGTAGACGGACTTCCTCGAACTCTGAGAACTGTTTTGCTCCCATGGGCCTCTGACTGCACCAGTTCAGATGGAGCAAGTTTCCCAGCCATGTTGAAGCTGGCAAGAAAATAATTCATCTCACATATGTATACTAAAAAAAAATATTTCAGTTGCTATTTAAATGCAAACTAGAATGCTTCAAAAACAGGTGTCGGTATTCTGTGATTCCTGGAATTGTCCTTGTGAAGAATCACTGGGGCATAGTCTCTTGGCGTTCTTTAAAATAGTAGCATATGTATTTCATAAACCATAACCCATGCTGGAAAAAAACATTTTCTCCCACCCTATGCAAATGCTTTCAACTGAATAAGAAAAAAAATTAATTGATGACATGAATATTAAGAGGTTACTTCTCTATTATAACACTGGGCCACAAGTTGACTAATTAAAAGAAATGCAGGCTGGAAAGCCGCCACAAATCTGCTCCTTTCACTTGGAGCGCCACAGGCTGAAGCCAGGGATTGTGTGTGACAGGCTCCACGAACAATGGCCGCTCATAGCCCATCAGATGGAGTATGCTCGTCTGAATTACACCGACGATGGGGTGGCCTACAGGCAAACAAAATGGTCAAACGATACATAATCAAGTTTTTATTTGGTATTTCCTGCAGGGCTATACCAGTTGCCAGGGAGCGTACTGTATTTTTTTCTTTGACTGTATTAATTGTTGACCGTGGCTGGCAGAGCCCCAAACAGGGACAGATAAGGGGGAAAATGGCATCTGGACATTAAAGCCCCCAGTGTACTAAGGGGGGGGGGGCACAGAAATTACAGCATATATCAGGAATTTTCCAGCTAACGATGTGCGGATGTGGCAGTGAAGGGGAAGCACCAGACTGAGCTGGCTTTGTTCGCTGAGACGGCCCCTGTAACATTCTTTTTCGCTGTGCATATTTGTCTTCGTTTGTACAGTTCTAACCTTCACTATGTGGCGAAACTCAGTTCCAGCTGGGTTTATTATTCTAATTATTCTATAGTCTGTTATCCTAATCATTTATTCTATGGCAATAATTAAAGTTCACGGACAACTGCTGTTATCTAGATGGAAGTGGCTTCACGCACCGTAGACTGGGGAGCAGTTTAAAGGAGTGGAGATATTTATCTTCTTTGATTTCACAGCAGTTTTCTAAGGCAGAATTCACTTATGGGGACAAACAAGAAGCAGTGTCTTAAGAGCTCCGGGTGGAGGTGAGGAGCACAGTCTGAGGACGACTGTGATGTGCTTTCTCGGCCTGTACATACGAACATTTCCCTAACTAGCGTGCACCATGGCACCCGTGATAGAGACCACGCAAGATCTCCCTTGTGCAGGCCAGGCTGGCCTCCAGCTAGTGTCAAGCCTCGTGCCTCAGCCTCCCAGGTGCCGGGATTGCGAGCACCAGCGTTGTGATAGAAACATGGGGCAGGGTCCCACCAGAACCACAGATCTTTCTTTAAAGGTTGGTGGACCTGGCGCCTTCCCTGTAACAGGAGTGATTGTCATATTTGTCGACAGTGAGAGAAATAGTATAGGTTTCCCAGGAGCTCCAGGTGGCGGTGGTAGAGGTCGTTTGGGTGCTCGGTGACCAGTGGCTGTGACGTCAGCTTGAGTTCTGCCTCCCGTGTGTAGCTTGGACTTTGTTCTCGTTACTAGTGTGCTCTGAACGTGGGAGAATATGGGCAGAGCACTCAAACCCTGTCTCATAACGGCCTGTTCGTTAAGTTGCATGAAACATGTCCAATTCTTCCTGAGATAACAGGCAAGCCATGGCAAACTTTGGCTGTAGTACATTGTCTTCTCTCCTGTGAAGCTTGGGGTGTCTTGGGGCTTCTCAGCACATTCTAGTCCGGCTGCGTTAGCACTGAGTATGATTAGTTAATCATCACTGAAATTCTATTGCAGACAGCAAGAAAAGATTAAATGGTCTGTAATGATAGCTGGAAATATGGTTCTTATTCTTAGTACTGTTAAACATCCCTTGAGAAACTACAGTTTTAATATTATCTTGTTAATTTGTTTATTGGGAGGACATTGCATGATGAGCATATGATCAGAGAACAACCTTCGGGAGTCCGTCCTCCCCTTCTACCTTGTGCATCCTGTGGCTCCAATTCAGGTCATCGGGCTTAGGGTCTAGCGCCATCTTTCCAGCCCTAGTCACTCCTCAGAAGCACTTACGACCCAGGAAATCTGCAGAACAGTACCTCTCAAATAGCACTCGAGATGGAGCCAGCTGTAGGATACAGGTGGTTTATGACGGGACAAGTGCTGGTCAGGGAAGAGAAAAACTCTCCCTTCCCCCCTCTCCCCCTCTCCTCTTCTCCTCCTCTCCCCTTCTCCCTCTCCCTGTCTCCCACTCTTCCCTTCTCTCCCACTCTCCCCCTCACCCTCTCTTTCCCTCTCCCCGTCCCCCTCCCTCTTTCCCCCTCCCTCTCTTTCCCTCCCTCTCTCCTTCTTCCTCTCTCCCTCCATCCCTCCCTCTCCTTCCTTTTCCTGGGGTTTGGACAGTTCCCACAGGGCTCCGTACATGCCAGCTACATTTTCTACTGAGTTTTCCTTTTTGTTCCTCACTAAAGGTGTTGTTGATCAATGTGTAGGTTTCAAACTTATTTGAATTCACAGAACTCCTCAGCTCAGCCAAAACAAAGTCTGTGTTTTAATAGGAATGAGTCCCTGACGTCAGATCAGCCTTTTTCCCCCAAAGTAAATCGTACACCCAGAAAACATTTTGAGGCCTGAAATATTATCCCTATTATCTTGTCTTCATATTATTACATTAAGCTTCTTTTGAATAATGATTTGAGACTAAGAAAACGTATATGTGTGTTGCTCTCATGGGATCTTTGCTTCTTAGCATTAGGAATAAAAGTTTACGCCACTGAAATATTAACAGCAGTAAGTCAGGTGTGTTCAGCTTTGCTTTACTGGAAAATTTCTCCATGGCTGACAGCCTCTCTCCGGCTCCTAGTTCAGCCCGTCTCTAACTCTGAGTTAACAGTTCATCCCGTCTCTAACTCCAAGTTAACAGTTCAGTCCATCTCTAACTCTAAGTTAACAGTTCATCCCATCTCTAACTCTAAGTTAACAGGTCAGCCCGTCTCTAACTCTAAGTTAACAGTTTATCCTGTCTCTAACTCGAAGTTAACAGTTCATCCCGTCTCTAACTCTAAGTTAACAGTTCATCCCGTCTCTAACTCTTAAGTTAACAGTTCATCCCGTCTCTAAGTTAACAGTTCATCCCATCTCTAACTCTAACAGTCAGCCCGTCTCTAACTCTAAGTTAACAGTTCATCCCATCTCTAACTCTTAAGTTAACAGTTCATCCCGTCTCTAAGTTAACAGTTCATCCCGTCTCTAACTCTAACAGGTCAGCCCGTCTCTAACTCTAAGTTAACAGGTCAGCCAGTCTCTCTTTAAGTTTAAGCACTGTTCTTCTAGTTAGATCCCATAGGAAGCCCAGGCTGTAGCCAGGCTTCCCATTGACTAGCAGGGGAAAGGGCATTTCTTCATAAACTGGATGCTTCCTTCTCTCCTGGAGACGAAATGTGCTCATATTTCCCAGTCCCATGGTTTGTAAGCTTGAGTCCATTGCCCAAAGCTGGGAACTGTCACTTTGGTAGAATACAGCACACTTCGAAATCCAGATTCAGAGGCTCGACATGCCCATGGGTCTGATGGCAGAGAGAATGTGTTTAGGTGGCCTTCAAAGAAAGGTGTTTCCTCTGGGAGACTCCAGTGCACACAGAACGCAAGGGGTTAAGCTAAGAGCTGCTTTCAAAGCAGGCAAAGGTCGAAGGTCACTGCCAGCAAGTGCAAAGGCTTTTGAAGCCTGTCATCCCCACCCAGGGAATTGTAAACATTGGCTCTTGGCCACTGCATCCCACAGCACAGAACTTCATGCTCCATGCTTCAAGCTCATAGGCTCCAGCTTCTGCTCTTTCGTGGACTCCGAAGCTGGCGTGACACTTTTGCAGCGAGCCCAGAACCCTTTAGGAACCAGAGGAATCCTGCGCTGCAGAACGGGAACGTGCATGCCTGTAAAGTGCAGCTCAGCGTGCAGCTGTGCTGCTACTGGCGGTTGGACTTCCTCAAGTCCAAAGAATGTGTCCACAAGAGCTGTTACCCGCCATTTGTTAGTAACTAGCAATAAAGCCTGTATCTTTTTGTCCTCTGGCTCAATCCAGGACCCTCAGGCATAAAAGCTGGCAATGAGAAAGTGCCTACTCCCTTGAGCCTTGCTTCTTGTGTCCCCTTTTTAAAAATCAGAGTCCCTTGGTCACCAACAAAGGAGCGAGACCGTGTGTGTATAATTTAAATAAAGTTGCCATAGTCTCCAGACCAAAGTTATTTGGGGAAAAGGAACGGAGGGGATTTGGGCAGGATGTCCCCATTTCTGTCTGCTTCGGAAGTCTGCAGTCTGCTCTTTGGTCATTGATCCAGTTTCATTTGAAGAGATTGAAATTCCCAGAGAGATGTGTGGTTTGAGTTTCTTCCACCTGAACTGCTTAAAATGTTGTAGAAAGTCAATATTAGTCGGTCTCTATGAAATGTTATGGAATCCCAGTTATTTCATTTGATACTTCTCCCTTTCGTAATGTCTGAAGCCAGGAACAGATGATTCGCCTCGATAGACCCACATGTAAGAGCACGCGGTGTTGGGAGAGCAGCCCACGTCACTCCGTTCCGTTTGTCACTGCCCTTTTGTGTCTGTGTGTTAGGGGCAAGCATACACGGTCTTGATCTTTGTGGCATGGCGTCCCGGAGCATATTTTATAGTATATTTGAATGTTTACCTATAAGAACTTTGTCACTCAATACACATCTCTGTTGAGGCAGCAACATTTAATTCTGAAAATAAAAGAACATGACCATCATTCTTAATGGTATCACACAGACATCTGTGGTTGCTCGCTAGCCTTTAGCTGCAGTTGCCCATAGTCTAAATGACCCTTCCAGTTTTTAAGTGTCTTCTGGGATTATGCTTTTGTTTTAAGGGGTCACAGATTTTCTTGGGTACTCACTAATGTTCTGTTGATCAAAGTTCTTACTTCAAGTGGCAGGTTCCTGAGAATGTCACCAATATCATGTATTAAAACATAGTACAGTGTCTAGATGTTGCCACTAAGCATGTAAATAAAAAAAAATTGAGACAGAGTCTTTCTAAGTAGCCCTGACTGTCCTCAAAGTTGTATAAAGTCCAGGCTGGCCTCGAACTCAAAGAGATTGTCCGGCCTCTGCCTCCCAAGTACTGGGATTAAAGATGTGCTCAATCACACTTGGCCTATAAATTTTATTCTTAATTATAGAATTATGTTGTTGAAAGGAATATAAAATAAAGATTTGTGATTCTATGACTGTATATTTTAGGAAACAGTGGCCCAGTGATACAAAATTACCCTTTTCAAGATAAATAAGCAGCAGTTGTTTATAAACATCCCCTGGTGTCAGAAAAGAAAACACAGTTCTCAGGCCTAAAAGGCACCTCAGCAGCTATAGGCACCTGCCAGACCTCAGCACCCAAATTTCACAGAGAACTGACTTCAGGAAGAGCACCTCTGATGCCCACACACACATACAGTCACAACACACACACACACACACACACACACCTATCCTCGAATTCTCGCTGTCTACTGCTCTTCCCTCATGCGGTGGTGTTCCCTCGTGATCAAGTATGATCAGTAGGTGGCTGACGGCTCACCCACGGAGCTCGTGGTAATACCTGCTCCCCAGGCTCTGATGACCAGCATTGTAAGTTGTCATGCCTCAGATTTACAATTTGCGCCTCACAACTTCTCTCCTGCCCACCTATCATGTGGCTTTACATTTCACTAGTTAATTCTATCCAGAGCTGTAACACTATGGCCAAAGCTGTTCATAGAGTCTAATTCATAGCACTAATTCATATGACTACATGAGAGAGACTGAATATAAATAATATAAAAGCCTTCAATGCAAAGAGAAACAAAAAATGAATTCTTTCAAATAAACATGTACTGTATTAAACAATTTTAAAGGACCAATGAAATATATTCATTATGGGAACCGAAGATACTTAAATGTATGTTAAATTAATTTTACAAAGTTTTAAAAAAGAAATATTGATCAGGAAAATAGCCCTGTGTAGTGATGAGGCGAGCAGGCCTGCTTTTCATCCCACACGGCTCCCGCATGGCTAGCTTAGTCCCAGAATAATTACATGGAAACTGTATTCATTTAAACACTGCCTGGCCCTTTAGTTCTAGCCTCTTATTGGCCAACTCTCACATCTTGATTAACTCATATCTAATAATCTGTATGCCACCACGAGGTCGTGGCTTACCGGCATGAGTCTAGCCAGCATCCATCTCGGGGAGGGGAATCATGGCGTCTGCCTGACTCACTTCCCTTCTTCCCAGCTTTCTGTTCTGTCTATTCCACCCACTTATGTTCTGACCTATCAGGCCAAGAAGTTTTTTTTATTAATTAACCGATGAAAGCAACACATAGAAAGAAGACGCACCCACATCAGTCCTGAGACGTGTTCCCTCACAAATAGTAACAAAAATAATGCTTTGGCAAAACTGACCAGAAGAAGAGAGAGAGAGTTCTGGGTACATCAGAGCACTTTGCTACTGGGTAGAAGAGCTTTTAGAAGAACCTAGGGCTAATGAGACAGGCTCAGATAGGCTAGGAGGAAGTACAGATTGGACTCTCTCTAGACACAGCCTCTCCCCAACCCTTGTTGGTATCTTTTCTTTCCACTAAGCTGGGTAAGGAAAAATAAATATACGTCTTATAGTTTTACTTGCAAGCAAAAGACTATGGAAAATATACCTGATAAAAGATAATTTGGAATCATACAAAATAAATATGTATTAATAATTTTCAGTTCATTTAAAGCCATTGTTTACTGACAGTGGTGCCCATACACCCCATGGTCCTTCAGATGCCATGCAAGCAAAATTAATCCATGAGGACAGGGGTCCTGGGTGCAGGAGGAAGTCTTGTGGGGATTTACATTCTGGTTCCCTTATTCTAAGAGGTGATTTCGTAGGTTTAGACTTACGTGAAAATGCCTTGTCCATGTGAATAATTGTGTATACTCAATCATGATTTAGTAAATTAATGCCTTAGATGGATATACAAGCATATATTCATGAGCTGACATCAACAATGGCTAAAATTTTAGTTTTTCCTTTACAAGAAGTTTTTGTTTGGATGTTTTGGTTTGATGATTTTGAACAAGGTCTCAAAACTTGGCTGACCTATAACGTGGCTATGTAGACCAGGCTAGGGTCAAATATGTAGCAATCCTCCTGCCTCTGCCTCCTGGAGGCAGAGATTACAGGCGTGTGCCAATAACCCACCTAAGAATTTCTTTAAGATAAGATTATAAAATGGATTTTGTTACTGTGTTTGTGAATCTAGAACATTTTTTAATACCTTTATAATAACCTCATGAACTATTTTTCCCTACCTTGGTTTGTTTTATTGTTCTTTTCTGGGTTGTTGTTGCTGTTGTTACTTACTGTTGCTGCTGCTATTGTTTGGTTTTATTTATTTGATTCTGAATTTGTTGGGTTGGGGGCATTTTTCTTGATCATACATTTGGCAGCTTTTTAGTGGCCAAACACAGTAGCAAGTGATACAGTTTGGATCTCAGATAGCCCTAGAGCACTGATACCTGCGCTTCTCAATCCCTTTGGGGTTTCCCAGGAGTTGCTTACTAGATATTCTGCATATCAGGTGTCTACATTACCATTCATAACAGTAGCAAAATTACAGTTATGAAGTGGCGGTGGACATAATTTTATGGTTGGGATCACCATGGCATGAGGAACTGTGTTAAAAGGTTGTAGCATCAGGAAGGCTGAGAACTGCTGCTCTAGAGGCCAAGTGTTAAAGACTGGTTGGTCCCCAGGGTGGGGTTACTGGGAAGCTGTGGAACTTTCAAAGGCAGGTGTTGAGGTTATTGGGGGCCTGGTCCCAGGAATGATTGTGGGACCTCATCCCCTTTCTAGCTCTTGCCCGTTTCCTCATGTGAGCAGTTCACTGCTGCACGTGTGTCTACTCTGACCCAAGGGAGTAGGGCCAGCCTGTCATGGTCTAGACTCATCAAAACTGTGAGCCAAATAAACCTCTTCTCTTATAACTTGATTGCCTCAGATAGTGTGTTGGAGTAACAGAAAGCAAAACCTAAGTATTGGGGATATGAAAGGAAGTAATGTCATTAGAGCATTTGGTTCTGTGGGGTAACAGGTGGAAATAGATTCTTGTGGTCACACCACATATCAGAGCAGGGTCTGAGAGGGATACTGTGGGAATACAGAGCAGGGAACTGCTACTTCTTTCAGAATGTTCCAGAAGACTCATAGGGTATCACTAGACCCTACTTCTACTTCTGCCACTTAGGAGTGTCCCCTGTGTATTAAGTATCCACGGTGATGGTTTAAGATGATGTTTCGTCCCCTGGAGGATAAACAGTCCTCTGTGTTCTTCACGTTTCCTTAGACACCACAGTAAACACATCTTCAACCACCCGCTGTAAGGATAAAGAAACTCTACCTGCCGTGGGTTTCTAGAAAGAGCAGCGTTCTTTGAAATGCTTGTAAACGCGAAAGTCTTTTCTTTGAATTGGCACTGAGGTCAAAGCCAAGCTTAGCACAAGCGTGGACGGGTACTTTTCCTTTCCTGCAGTGTTTGCATGCAGCAACCACAGTGCCCTAAGCACAGAGTAGCTGCAGCTCCCCGTCTAGGTGAGAAACCTGCCACACTGCCTTTTATGTTCACACATGTCTCCCTCCCAGGAGCGGATGTACTTAGAAATACTGTGTGAGGGCCTTGGTATTTGTGTGGTTCTTCCTAGAAACTGAGACAGGTTCAAGAGAAGCCTTGCAGCCCACTAGCAGTATGGATTCATGTGTTCTACAGTTAGCTATCAGTGCCTTTCTCCTCGGTGCTCACAGGAGATAAGTGCTTGTTTTCAGCAGCTTTCAAATCAGATAGTGTCACACTGTTGCCATGATATCCATGAAGATAAACTGTGTTCTGGAAAGTCATTAAGCCTAAAGATTTGGTTAATGGGGCAGGGTCAGGCCAAAAATTACATTATAAACTAGTAGGCAGTGCTAGCCAGACTCCCAAGTTGAATTTTCCTTTGCCTGTTTCTACAGCCCCATGTTGTCAGGTCTGTAAATGGGTGAGGGGTGAGTTTGAGGACGGTCCCGACTGGAGGAACTGGTTAGCAACTTTATTTGCAGAGGTAGAAGAATGGAAAAAGAGAACAAGGTTGGGAGGAAGGACAGGGATGCAAGAAAGGACCAACAGAAGCATGCCCACCATTCATTCCAGCCTTCTGGCCTCGCGCAGGGCATGGCACGGGGCATTGTGGGTAAGCAGTCTTTCCCTCCCCTCTATCCAGGATCCAGCCATAGCACTGATGTTCCAACTGGTGACCAATCAGTGAGAACCTCTCAGACACCATTACTGTAGGAGAACATCTTCTTGTCAGCTTGTCAGTAAACCTACATTGCTCTAGAAACATTGATATTTTAAAAAAGCATTGTTTTAAAGTGATAACTGAACAAAAGGCTTGAAAGGAAACATCTGAGACAGATATGGTGGAGCATGCCAGTGATCCCAGCACTCTGGAGACAGGGCAGGAGGATCACTGCAAGTTCCAGGCTAGCCTGGTGTATGTAGAAAGTTCTAGGCTAGCCAGGGCTATATACTCAAGATCTTGCCTCAAGGGGAAAAATATCAAAGTAGGTCTGAGACTAGAACTTAGTGGTGCAATGCTTACTTAGCGAGTGCGAGGCCCGAGTTCAGTTCCCAGCAGCCATCTGACCTCCCCACGGGAATGAACTGTGAAGTCAGCCATTGCACAGCAAGAATTCGCCTGAGCGGAGGCCCCAGCCCTGCTTCTGTCCTGACTCAAGCAGCTCCTTGTCATGGCCTTCCTCTGTCTGCCTGCTCTTACCTGTGGCTAGAAGTGGTCAGTGCTGCTTGCCCACAACCTTAAGCTGAAGATATGTCCAATGCTGAACTCTATACATCCGCCATGTTTCACATAGGCTTTCCTTCCCCCTTTCCCTAGCTCTGTCTTTACCTCAGATCAGATTTAAAAAAAAAAAAAACAAAAACAAAAACAACCTAAGCTTCAGAGAAAAGGTCATAAACTCCTACAGTTTGTCCGTCCTGATGTTCAACAGTTTCTCCTTCCTGTCTGGGATTCCTGGCGCTGCAGTCTCCGTCTCCCTGTCTGTCTGGGATTCCTGGTGCTGCGGTCTCCGTCTCCCTGTCTGTCTGGGATTCCTGGTGCTGCAATCTTTGTTCTTCTCTGTTTTGTCCTATGCTTTCATTTGCAGTTTTAACAAAGCCAGATGAACAGCACGGGACATCCTAATCTTAAAAAGTATGTTTCCTTTATTTCTTTCCTTTGACATTTGACACAAAATACTCAGAGCTGTCTCTGCGTGAGTCTGTTTCTGCCAACCCAGGTTAACTGGAACATCCAGGCCCGGTTTTCTCTTTCTGTGTACACTTCTCTGGCATGCAGGAGATGGCAGACCGATGGGGTCTAGTGCTGTGCAATGAACTTGGTGGCTCCTTCAGTCAAGGATCTCCAGCTCATCCCCATGTAAGGAAGGCAATGACCATGGAGTTCAAGGATGTTGGAGAGTGTGTACCTGGGCTTTGTCTGCAAACTGCGCTGCGTTTCCCTCCTCATTCCCACTGGTCACAGAGCTTGCTGGAACTCAGGAGTGGTTTCACATACAGCCTGTGCAAAGATGAGCACAGTGCAAGGGGGTCAGTGGGCCCTGACGGCAGAGGCATTTGTTTCTATAGCAAAGTAAATCATGCTTTTTAATTCTCTTTGAAGCCTGCGTAATTATGTGGTCTCCCAAAGCATACAGATTTCCTTAAGAGTTAAAACAACTTTTCAGAGCAAGCGATGAACTCTGCAGCCTGCCATATCCTGAGTTCGGATTAATTTTCATTTCTATTTATCTGGAAAGGTTGAAGGAATACCTACAAATATTTGCTTGTTTTCTATGGTGAAGGCAGAGAGCAATCAAGTGGTGATAGTTTATTGTCAAAATCAAAGCTATGCTATATCATATTTTTGCAAAGAGGATGAATTTGTTGCTTGAAACATAATAGACACTTAGCAAGTTGTGACTGTTTTAAGTTTCACAAATTTAAGATGAAATTTAAACAATACAGCTTGAAGAATAGCTTGAGCCTGTCAGGCATTTTAGAACTTAATTTATAAGGATAAAGTGGCCCTGGTACTTTATTAAAAAGCCATCTGGTGATTAAATATAGTGTTGCTGGACTCTCAGCTTGAGTATGATAACACAGCCCAGCTCCACACCCCGTGGCTTTCCTGGCTTCTCCTTCCTAATACTGAAACCTTCCATTCTGTTCTCTGCTACTCAAGCACTCGTTAGGACAGACATGCACTTTATATCTGCTGTGTGTATTACACTGCATAGCACTGGGTTTGAACCAGTCTTCCTGGCTCTCTACTCTCAAGATGCTGATTCTGGTCTGCTAAGCTGGAAAGATGCAGTGAAACAGATATGGTATGGTAAGAGCTGGGATCCCTTATGTTTGGGGATAGACTAGGCAAGGTGGGGTTCAGAGTTGAACCCTGTAGAGGAGCAGCTAAGCATTATCTAAAGGCTAAAAGGCATGAAACAAGATGCACATTTGAAGAACCTCGAAGTTTCTGGGTAAGTTGATCATGGAGTTCATCAGAGAACCTGGTGTCTTAGTTTGGGATTAGGTTACTGTTAAATGAAACACCATGACTAAAAGCAACCTGGGGAGGACAGTTCCATATGACAGTTCATCTCCAAAAGCAGTGAGGGCAGAAACCTGGAGACAGGAGCTGATGCAGAGGCCATGAAGAGGTGCTGCTTACTGGTTTGCTCAGCCTTACAGAATTTCTTACAGAATCCAAGACCCCTACCCAGGGCTGTCACCACCCACAGTGGGTTGGCAGCCCCCCATCACGAATTCAGAAGATGTCCTACAGGCCAGACTAGAGCATGATATCTTGTGAGGTATCTTCTCGGTTGTGTTTCCTCCTCAGATGCCTCTAGCTTGCTTCAGATTGATGTAAAATTTCCCGGCACACCGTGGTAGGGAGTAATTTTTCTTCTGAAAAGAAAGGATAAAAGTAGAAGAACAAATATGAGATGAAAGGCAGTGCGGGCACATTGAATTTGAAGTTTTTATGGAGGGACTAAATGGTGATGTCCAAGATACAGTTGTCACCATAGGTGTGGTCCTCTGCAGAGTCCTGGTACAGCATGGATTTGAGGCTCTCCTTGTGAGAGTGAGACCTCCTAAATGACCACCTAAAAGAGCAGTCATTGAAGGAGGAGAAAGCAGGAGGAACTCTGAGCCTGGTATTCCATACATAAGACCCTGCAATGCCTCTTACCTGCACTTGCTCTTCTGCCGAATCATTTTGCCGTGTGCTGTGTGACCCTAATGTCCCTTGCTAACGTGGTGCCTTTTTTAGAGAGAGAGTGCGTAACGAACTTAGCTGAAGTTTGCTTTGATCTAGGTATAAGGCTTGCTCTTTGTAATGAAACCTTGGGCAACCTATACTTAAACACAAATAATAAAATTGGGAACTTACATAAATAAAGGCTTGGGCAGAGAACCTTTGGTGCGTTGTAGAATTCAGACCTGCAGAGTTTCAGATCTAGAGGATCCCACACAAGCAAAGGCCAGTTGGTCGGAAGTCATGATATCTAATGGGAACCGTGGACCCCACAACAGCCAAGTAACCATGGTGCAGAAGAACGCTCTTCCAGTTGGTAATGGATGTGTCAAAACAGATGTGAGAAAAAAATTACCAGCACACCATGCTCCAGGTCTGAACTCTTGCCAAGACTTCCCGTGGGCAACCCCAATAAGGAACTAAGGCATATGGCAGATAGATAGGACCACCCCCAGGGCAGAGATCATCCAGACAGGCAAAGGGAAGGTCTCCAACCTGTCCTTCACCAGGGCCTCTCTACCAACTGTGGCCACCCAGCGTGAAGCCCATTGCCATTGCCACAGGTGAAAGGGAAGTGACCGCTAAGTAGAATATTGAATGGGAACAGTTGACTCTGACGTGCCGGCCTTGGCTCTACTTTATCTTAGTGTTATTGAACTGGTTCAAAAAAATGTGAATAGAGATCAAAGCCCTTTAAACAGATATATTGACTTATGTAAACACCCTTGAACTTCCCGTCAGCCCTTGCCCCACTACCAAATCCACTCAGCACCTCTAGAGGCTGTTAATACATGTAATGATTGTAATAAACATGGTGTTTGCTTTGTTCCAGCCTGCCCAAGCCAGACTCGCTAGTAGTTCCTATTGTTACCATTGCTTGCTGGAAAACTGCAGTGTTACCTTTGGTAGCAACTTTGTCACAGATTTCTCAGCTTTGATTGTTACGCATTGAGCTCATTGCCTCCCATGACAGTGCGTTCAGATTCAGACTCAGCATTGTACCTTGGCTTTTAAGGAAATTTAGAACTATTGACTGCAGAGAACTAAAATTTAATGATATGTTTGGGAATTGTCTTTATTTCATGTAATAAAATCAAGAAACATTTTTATCGGTACATTTCACTCTTTATAACTCTTTTGAATTAGTAATTAATGCCTTTCTCCTTGTACAGACTTAAACTGCTTGTACATTGGGTAGTTTTCCATCAGAATTTTCCACAGACAGAAATAAAATGATTCCTAAGAAAAACAAATTTGTATTTGCTGACAGAAAAAATGTGTTAACTTCATTCTCAAAGACTTAAACTAGATTTGTTGGCAATAAAATACTTTAAATCATGCAGAATTTCAGGTTTTAAAATCATAAAATCATAAAATATGAAAATAGAAGGATTCTGAGTTAGACAGTATAGAATAGTCATATAAAATAAGATGTTAATGCTAGAGAGAGAGAGAATACTACATAAACCAGAGGATAACTTTTTAGAAAATGCTACCTTATTATAAAAAGTGATGTTTTGCTACATTTAAATGTAGATGCTTGGACTGTTGGGACTATTAGTCTACTTGAGAATTAAGTCGAAGAATTAATCTTAAAAACTCAATTTCTCTTCCAAATAAATGCATCTTTAGATAAATACGTTCAAGTAGGGTGTGAGCGTAATCTAATTCCTCTAACTTCTGCTTTGTGATAATTTGTACAGAGACTAAGCAAACCTTCGCTTGAGGGAAACTCTTTCCAGTTGAGTCTAGTTCTTACGCCACTGCGTTCATCATACGGATGTCAGTGGTTGTTGGCATCCCATACAGAGTGCTGTCATGGTCCTTGCTGGGAAGGAACAGCAATCTTTCTCTCAAGTCATGGTGCAAGGAAATAATTTTACACCAATGGCCGCTGCATTTCTACAGTTCACAGACTTACCTAAAAAAAAAAAACCTCACAATTAAATGTTTCAAAATAAATTCAAAATCATATCCACTAGTGGTTTCATTTCAGCCTGCCTTTACCTGTTGGTTCGTGGGTGTTTGGAAGTAAAAGTTCTCCACGAGATTTCCAGGAGGATGCAGATCATCAGATAACCTTTGCCCGGAATCCCAGCCCTTCTCGGTTGCATGTTTGGGGCCAGGCTACTCAATTATCTGGCATTCCCAGTTCTGAGCTCTGAAGGACAGCTTGCTCGCTAACCACACTGCCTCCCACTCAGAGCCCTGTGCGCATTCTTGTCTGTGTGTGGCTTCCCAGGCTCTGTGACAGACACCCACTCAAGCTTGATGCCCCTGCCATACAGACACTCTTTCTAGGCACATTATGTCCACACCTATATATAAATAACATTTTGACAAAAACCAGAACCTGTTGCAACAGAACTCAGAATTAGTCTCTCAACACTGTTCGTGGGTATCTTTTCTGTGTGAGCAGGATTACGAGATGAAAACAATCCCATTCTTTTTTGAACGATAAATAATGCTCTTCTAGCAGTCATTACTCTGGCATAAACATCCTTAGGAATGACTGTTTGTTAGTAATATAAATATTTCGAGAATACTAGATCCGGAACGTGTACTATTCATTTTATAAATGTTGACTTACTATCTTTTCAAAGAGTTGTGACCGTTTGCAGTGTAAAGCTTTCAATATATTGTTCTGCTAATTTCTCCAAATCACCCCCATCCCACCCCAGTTCAATTTCCTTGAGCTATCTCATTTCTCTCCCCTCCCCTTTCCTCCCCTCCCCTCCCCTTTTCTCTCTCTCTCTCTCTGTCTCTCTGTCTCTCTCTCTCTCACACACACACACACACACCATCTTTGGCGGTTTGCATTTCTTATAAATTGACTTTGCTTGCTGCTTTTCAACTGTATTATTTTCTTTTTGATTAATAAAAGCCCCTTAAGCAGTATGATACTCAACCCTAACCAACTCCCCTGTGGGTATGTCAAACCCTATAAATCCGTCTCTTTCTGGACTTCATTTAGTGTTTTTGTCTCGTTAACCTTCTGGTTTATTTCTTTGGGCCAAGAGTTGGTTTTCTCCCCAACATCATTGTGTTTTCTTATTTGTCATATTAATATTACCTTTATCATAATGGCGTTTCCACATTGTTGTGATTTGTTATGCATTTGTTTAGGTTTTATGGTCTTCAATAGCAATATGTATTATTTTTCATTGTACAGCCTTTATATTTTTAATTTCTGTTTTACCTTATTTTATTGCTGAATGAATGTGTTGTTTTCTTTACATTTTACAACTGAATTAAGTACGACTTGTATATTGGTCTATGTGTATCATCTGAATTCTCATTTCTTTACTAATATTGTATCACCGTAGATAATATTTGCCTAAAATGTAAGGCCAAATGTTTATGAAATATAAACGTTTAGAAAGTTGAGGGGGCAGTGACAAGGCTCAGACCTCCTTTAAAACTGGACAGTTATGGAAAAGTGCAAGCACTTACAGACATACAGTCTTATTGGTAAAGGTTGTACTTAATGCAGAATGCTCTTTCATGGCCCACAGAACAACAGCAGCAAGCAGGTGTGGTCATAAAGAAAACAAAATTAAAGCCAATGAAATAGGAATTGGACAGGTTACAGTCTCTGGTAATAAATAAAGTAACTCAGCCATTAAAATAATATGACTAGACTCTTGGCAGACCTGACAGATGTCAAAAGGGAAAATATAAGGGGCGCACACACACAAAATAGTTCAGCCAACAAGCAATGAAGGCACGGACAGTGAGAAATACTGTGTGCAGATTAAAGACAATACAGCTTAAAATTAGAAGGGAGAGTTTATAGAGAAACTATATATCCTAATCAAACCAACTTGTGAAGAGGGTGAAGCACGAGCGACCCATTCACCAAGAGGAAATTTAATTTACACAATTGCAAAGACACAGAGCTCTGTTGGAGGCAGCAGTGAATGTAGGGTGCTGCTGGCATGAGACTGGGCCTTGTGGGACAAACAGAACTCCCACACATGGAGAGGGGGAGAGGAAAAGCTTCAGAGATGAGAAAGCAGAGAGAACAAATGTGTGACAGCAAGAGTTATAGGCTGTTAGATAGACTGTTGGATTTCAAATCGCACTAAGCATTTCCTCGATGTTAAAATAAGAGCCCTCCATCGGTGAGGTAGCAGAATGTCTGGACACCTTCGTTTCTCTCAAAGTTCTCCAGATGGCTCCATTTACTGTCGGGGTTGAAAACAATGAAGCAGTCTAGCATTTGACTAGAGTTATCAAGGATGGGGGCTGGAGAGATGGCTCAGTGGTTAAGAGCATTGCCTGCTCTTCCAAAGGTCCTGAGTTCAATTCCCAGCAACCACATGGTGGCTCACAACCATCTGTAAGGAGGTCTGGCGCCCTCTTCTGGCCTTCAGGCATACACACAGAATATTGTATACATAATAAATAATAAAAAGGACTATGTTCAAAGATGAAACTGGCTTCTTAAGAAAAAAAAAAAAAGAGTTATCAAGGATGTCAAAGCACCATGAAGATGCCAAAAAGAAACATATTAAAGCCAGGTGACAACCAAGACAGTTGGTCTTCCTTCAGTTTGTATTTTGTTTTTATTGCTATTATATTACCATAATTCTTCCAAGTTTTTGTTGTTATTTTATGATAGGGTCTCAACTGTATAGCCTAGGCTGGTTTTAAAACTCATCATGATTCCCCTGCCTCAGCCTCCCAGGTGCGCCACCATGTCTGTTATGATTGTCATACAGTCTCCTCCATTAGCTATCAGCCAAGTGGGGGAATTTGAGGCAAAGCCTATGGGATGAAGAGGTGAGAGAACTGTCAGTGTTCCTGAATACTCACCCCCAACAGTTAAAGCAACACCGTTTTGTTATTGCTCATACTCTGGTAAGCTGACTGGACTCACCTCAGTAGTCTTTAGTCATCTGGGGGACAAACTGGTCTCAGTTGCCCAATATGGATGGCTCACATAGCTCTCAGCTGAGAGCCTAGCAGGGACTGATTGTCAAAGCATCTCTGTGAACTTCTCACAGAATCACTGCTGGGTCCCGAGAGGAAGCGTCTCAAGAGCAAACCCTTGAAAGAGCCAGGCTGCAAACTACGTTATGAACTAGACTTGATAGCTTCAGACAGCACTGCCATGTTCTGTGGGTCAAGCAACTTACATTCATTGAAAGCTGAGTAAAGTCTATCCCGTGCGGAGAACAATGTATACATACAAGGAGAGAAGGAAATTGATGGGAGACGTTTTTAGCGACTTGCAAACACCAGCTAACACAAGATCAAAGCCTATGAAGCCAGTATATCAGGCAATCTATATAGTAACACAGACAAAACAATGAGGATAAGAGGATCTGAATTATGTAAAATGTGTATTAAAGTATGTGAAAGATATTGATGGAGTATCTAACAATAAAGAGGACACCCTCATCTTAGATACCTGTCGAGTGCCTGCCTTTCCTCTCCAGAGCAGAGAAGCATTTGACCCCTACACACAGGCAAATCTGAAGCCTTAACCTGGTGTTCTGAGCATTCCAGCTGTGCTTCTCTCATGTTTCCTGTTGAATGGGCTCTTGGGATTGCAGCTCCCATCCTTGAAGTGACTTTTTTATCTTGGGTGCACATACTTGGGTTTTCCTCGGTTTTGCTTGCTGAAAGAGCAGTAGGGAAGTTTGTTTGGATTCCCCACAGCGTTGTAATAAGACCAGTTTTGACTTGGCCTGGGATGCTCTGTGCACTTCAGGGTCATCCTCCAGCAACCACTGGAGTCTCTGCGTTTTCTAACAACAGTGACTTGGGAATTGAGCCGTTGTTGTTTTTCGTGTGTTGTTTTGAAGTCTCAAGTGGGGGAGTTTTGCGATAAGAGTTTTGGCTTTGTTTTATTTTTTACTTACTTTTTGAAACTTGTGTTATTTGCCATTCCTCGTCCCATTGAAGACAGTCTGATATGGGAGCCCAGGGTGCGGGGTGATGCAATTTCCTGGCCTGTGAGCACGTCCTATGCACTTTGTGTCTTTGTCATGCTATTACCATGATGTATAATGACTTGAATCCTGTCCGTGAGCCACGCAGGATTGGCATGTAATTCGACAGCTGGCTTCCTCATTCATGCTCAGATCCCTTCGCTGTTACAGGTTGTTACACTGTGGTACCGAGCCCCAGAAGTCTTGCTCCAGTCCAGCTACGCCACGCCCGTGGATCTCTGGAGTGTCGGCTGCATATTTGCAGAGATGTTTCGCAGAAAGTAAGAACTCCATTTCTTCTTTGAACCCTCAGTCTTTAAAGTGGCAGCGTGGCGTTTCTATCTCAGCAAGATCACGATTATTCCCACCTATGGGGATCTAATGCTCAGACAGGATTTTGTGTGTTCTGTGTTCTAAGTGTTCACCACAGACGGGAGATGTTTTCAGCCCTGGTGAGAGAGCTACGTGATGTCCGGGGCCACCCCGCATGTGAAAGTAGTAGTTCACAGAAAATAGGCAAACAGTACAGTAAAGTTCTCTCAGAGAGCTAACCCTGACCTGTCCCTTTCTATTTTTGTTTTCCTCACAGGAGGTGAGTGAGGAAGTTGAAGTGTATTCCCACTGAGCATGTTCAGAATGTAGCTCTGGTAGCTTCTTTTCTGAGGAAAGACGCGGTCAGCCATTGTGGCTTGCTCTCTCTTATAGCCAGAGGAAGTGTGTGTGGTGAGCTTTGTGAAGCTTCTAGACCCCAGCATAATTCACTGTCATTCACGGGACGAGCGGGTTGTGGCAAAGACACACTCATGCTGCTGCGTGTTGAGGACATAGCCAGTTTCTCCCTAGTGTTTCCTTTTACTAATCCTTTATGTAAGAAGAAGCTATGAATGAATGGCATCTAAGAAGTAGCAAAGATATGAATCTAGTAATGTTTAAAAAAGAGGGGCAGGAAAAATAAAAATTACCCATCAACGAAACTGCAGTGACAAGCAACCAGGCTAATAAGTGGGGCTTGGTACGGTTGAGGAAGAAGAGCTTGTGTATACTGCATGCCCGTGAAGACCAGATGTCTACTTTGGTGTCATCCACAGTTTTTTGAGGCAGCTGTCTCATTGGGCTAGCCGGTTAAGAAGCTAGGTTGTCTGGCCTCAGGGGTCCCACCCCTTCTCCCCTCACCAGCGCTGGGATTACATGTTCAACTATCGTGCCTGGCTTTTTATACTGGCACTGGAGGTGCCCGTGCTGCTAGGCAGGCACTTTACCAGCTAGGCTGGCTTCGCCCTTCGGTAGGTTGTTTTGGGAAGGGTGGTCCCTGCCGCACTTCATCATTACTTGGGCTTTTCTTAGAAATGGGGATTCTTAGGATCCATCCTACATCTACGGAGTTGGGATTCTGGGGCTAGGTTCTACCTCTCTGTGTTTTGGCAAGCCCTGCACTTGATCCTAATAAGAACCAGGCTAAGAACCATGAGATCAGATGATGGTGTTACCAGAAATAGGCAGTACTTGAAAATGTGTGTCTCCAGCACTCCCTTGAGGCTCTGATTCATTACTGAGTTGGGCCAGGAATCCTGTTTTTGAAATGTGCCCAGATGATTCTTTAACCCAACGAGAGTGCAGCATTTTAGGTTAAAAGCCAGAGATGGGATTAAGACCCAGAAGTAGAGGATAGTAAGTTAGGACAGGTGCCCCAGGCTATCCGGTTGATAACTTAATACTAAAGAGTCTATTTTTAAAAAAATGCCGATTGGAATTGTCTTTATGAGTCTAGAATTTTCCTCAAGCGTAAAAGTGGGGTCCCTGTTTTGGGGGTGGAGAGGTCAGTTGTTTTTCCACAATTAGCCATGACTGATTATTTTAAAAATCTGTTTTTGAAGATGCTAAAAAAAAAAAAAGAGAGAGAGATAAAACTTAAGGTATTAGGATTGAGCATTCACTAGTAAGATATTGGCTACATTTTTAAGTCTTGAGTGTTACCCGCCTTTGGAACAGTTCAACCCCAAGTTGAACATATTTCCACCTAAGTCATTAGTGTGAATTGATAATTAGGTTCTCAGCCTAGCTTGAGGGCTCTTCCATAATTCGGAACATACATGAAACAGTTTATTGCTGGTTCTTTAAATACCCTTTTCCTAGGGGAAATGTTCCTCAGAATTGGGGCTGAGAAAGGAGGCTCAAGAAGAAGCTTGCTGCTGCTAGAGCCAATCTTCTGCTGCACTTTACTGGGAGAGTAAGATACTGGGTAGAGACCCATTGGCTCCTCCGAGTGTGGGCATGGGAAGTTCCCTTTCTCCTAACGGCACACATTAAAGGTTGAGGGAGAAATAAGTGATTGAAGGAGGAAACAGTAGCAGAAACTGGGTCGGGTCCTAAAGATAAGCAGAGCAGATCTAGACCAAACAGCTAACCTTCCTAGGATCCCTTGCTTGGTTGGCCCTGCTGGTTGGCCTTGCACATGGATGTAGGCTTTGATCTTTGTTTCTGCTCAGTTCACATTGCTATCCGTGTCATTTTACCCAGATGTCTGGGCATGGCCCAGTACTCTAGCATCAGCAGGATCCTGCTGGACTCCTGATGCTGTCTACATCCTGTTGAGAACTCAAGCCCAGGATCTTGAAAGCATACTCATTGATTACTGTAGGGTCATCTAAGTTAGGGAATATTGATACCTGTTTATTTTGTGTTCCTACTTGTTGCAGAGGCAGTAATTTCTACATCATATTATCTTTATTACCTCCATTGTTTTTTGCTATATCCTTATGGACGTTTAACTCCCATTTACTTAGCTTTTTTACTACCCTAAACCAGCTTACTTTTTTATTTAGCCTCACCGTAAACAAGAATATATAAAGCTATAGCTTTGGTATAATTGGTCATTTGTCTGATAGACATTAGAATTTATATAAATACCAAGATCATTAGAAAGCAGTCCATGTCTACCCTCTCTAAAATGACCTCACATGTCACCAGCTGAGAGTGCTCATTGTCAAAACCCTGTAATACAACTCCTCCACGATGAAGAGATGACCGTCATAAGTCCTAGTGAAGGGTGTGTGATGATGGCGCATCGATAAGCAGAGCTGGCTTAGGAAGGATGGGGTGTTGTGGGAAGAATTCTCAATGAAAGTGGGATAGTCACATCCTAGTTATTTATACATATCTTCGAGGAGTGATCGTTCTTGCATAGCAAAACTTGCCATCCTTTATAACCTGGGGAGAAAAAAATAAACCAAGGGAATTAGTTAAACACCCGTGTTCTGACAGGCCCAGGACCTTCACATACATTGTCTCACCAGGCCCCATTCCGAGGCTCAGTACCCAGAGGGTAGAGATGTGGACTATTTTTAAGTAGAGTGAATAACTTAATCAGGAACACCAGCTATTACATGGCAGAGCCAGGTCAGAATCAAAGCCTGCCTGACACTGTAGCATTGATTTTTCTGCTCTGTCATGTTTTTGCTCCTGACATTACTAAAACATACAAAGCCTGTATTTTTTTTAGAGTATTTTATCTATTACTAAAAGAGAACAGCAATGATATTTTTGAGGTGAAAAAGCAGATCACACAGTCAATGACCTTGATTTCTGATCTCCTTAACACTGGAAAGATTTATTGATTATCATTAACATTATCAAGAGATGCATGCTTTCTATTCTCAAATTGATACCTAGAAAATACAAGCTCAATAAAGAAGTCTGAGAGCAGCAAGTTAAATGCCATTTGTCAATCTGAGTAGTTTAATAACTGCCTGCACTGGCCCACAGAAGCATTCTACAAGACGGATTAGAGATAGATTTTTTTTTTATTTATTAAAGATTTCTGTCAAGGACCAATGAGGACTACTGAGACCTCAAGAACAGTGGCAATAGGTTTTTGATCCTACTGCACCTATTGGTTTTGTGGGAGCCTAGGCAGTTTGGATGCTCACCTTACTAGACCTGGATGGAGGTGGGTGGTCCTCGGACTTCCCACAGGGCAGGGAACCCTGATTGCTCTTTGAGATAGATTTTTCTTAATCCTCCTTCTCTGGTTCTTTGTAAGTGACCCATCTTAAAATGTCACATTGAGTTGTTTTTTTACACTGAAACGGTTGGGAATGTGATCAGCAGTGGAAATGATGGGAGGGTTAGTGGGAGACAAGGGGAGATGGGGTGCCATTTAACTCTGTGGTGAAATAAGTTAATTATTTTAGCTCTCCACTATCTGTTGGTGGCCTTGTGGTCTTGACTAGAACTGTTAGTTTATGGTTTGAAAGTTACAGGGTTTTCCAGGTTAAAGCAAAGTCATAAAAAGAGAGTGCACATTACAAAAGAGTAAAATATGCTACTGATTCTATGAATATGGAGATTGTGGCAAACAGATAATGATTCTTAGAAATACTCGGTTGTCAGCTGATCCTTAGCTACAAAATGCCAAATTCCATCAAGAAGAATATAACAAATACAGTCACTGTTAGCAGGAAACAAGCAAGACTTCATGGTTTTCTGGCCCCTCGTCTGGTGGCCTCTCTGGACTTGTCACTGATCTCTGTGAAGTAATTGCCCGGGAGTCTTCTGTGACTCGATGACCAGTGAGAAAAATGTCGAAAACATTACTGAGTGCCTTGCCAGTTCTTCCATTGCTTGCTTTGTTGGTGGGTCCCCATCTCTGACTGCACTCCTAGTGACATCAAGGAAATGAAGTACTTAACTCACTGCCCTAAATGCCCAAGCCTCAGGAGGTGAGAAAACCTGTCACCTCAGGCTGAGGCGACATGTGTAAACAAGTGTGCAGGGCTGGACTTTCTGACACCCCTCTCCTTGGTCTTCTTTTAAAGAATCACCTGAATGCATTCTCTTGGGTAAGGAAACACCCAAGATGGTACCCAGATGAAGGGGCCCAGTCTTGGCAGAGTGATGGATATATCCAGGAGAGTTCTTCCTGGGGCAAGAAGATACTCTCACATATGCTTATCCTGAGACGCCACTGGATCTGGCCCTGCAGACTGTTTCACAGCTCTCCAGCCTCCTAAACCTCTCCTGGCTCTGTCTATGGGCTTGTCCACAGCTGGGACTTTATCTTCTCCTGTCTTCAGCTGTCCTGTTGCCACGCCATTCTCTCTTCCTTCTCATATTCCCGTCTCTGTTCTCAGCAGCTGGCACCTCCATTCTGGCTCTTTCTACTTTTGTTAATCTTTCTACTCTGAGTCTCAGAATCCTTTTTCTGCAACAAATCTGCTACCCTAGACTTTTCCTCATGGTGCCATTGTGAGATCAGCTTTTTCTGTGTGTGTGTGTATGTTTCCTGTCGCCTCTGAGAATCCACTGCTCTGGTAGTGATTTTGCCGGTCTCAACATATTTGTGCTTTTCCTTTCATACTCCCAACTCCAAGTCTTAATTGTATCAACCAGAAAATTTTAGCATGGAGCCACACTACAGAGCAAGAAAGAATGCCACTTAAGGTTGTGGCTTCACATGCTGGCAGGCAGAACAATGTAAAAGTCCAGTTAGCTCAACCCAGTCGCTCAGCTTTTATTTTCTGTTTCCACCAACCAGCAGTAAGCATTCAGAGACTCTTGAGATGAATTGTGGATTTTCATCATTTCTCAGAGAGATGTCTCTGAAGGAGCATCCTCTAGAGTAGTGCTTCTCCACCTCCCTAACACTCACCTTTAACACAGTTCCTCATGCTGGGGTGATTTTTCGTTGCCACTTCATGGCTGCAATCTTGGTACTGTTATGAATAGTAGTATAAATATTTTTGGAGATAGAGCTTTACCAGGGGTTCACAACCCATAGCTTGAGACATACTGGTCTAAACTGTCCATGATTAGAAAGAAATTTCTGCCTACAGACATAAAGAAGGGCAACTTGAGCCCATAAGCTTGCTCAGTGCCTACTAGCTGGCTCCTGATAGGCATGTCCTGTCTCCTCTAGTCCCCTTCCCTTGGCAGACTGTCTGTTGGTACTCATGACCCCGCTGACCCCACACTCATGGCTGTGCATTCTGTCTCACCTCAGTTTGTTGAGATGATTGCAGCTATCCAAGGACGTGCCTTCTCTCCCTCTCAGAAGAGTAATCTGCTTTCTGATTCTCTTTTGCTTCTCTTGCTTCTGTCAAGGCAAATCCCTAGAACTGTGTTCTTGGCATTTCATTTGTGACCTTCTTCTGGTTTAGTAGAGGCTCCATCTACCAGCTCTCAACTCCCCATCCTGTAAACGATCTTGCTTCTTCTACTTTGTCCTCCCCTTCATGGACAAACTTCTTTCAAGAAGACACATATATAAAGCGACCCCTTCTTCACCACTGGCTCACCCTTTAGTCCTTTCCAGTAACAATAATGATAGGTAGGAACCAGCAAGATGGCTCAGTCAATAAAGGCATTTGGCTTGCAAACCTGAATTTGATCCTCAGAAAACCAAATCTGCAAAGTTGTCCTCTGATCTAAGCATGTGAGTCTCTCGACACACGTCCTATGTACAATAACAATGGATAAACTGATAGATTGTAAAGTGATGGGTAATGTTTAGGTTACTTACTGTGAATCACCTGCTGCACCCAATGGTTTCAACTGCAGTTTCGTGCAAATCTCAGAGTAGCTTCATGGTCTTCCGCTGCCACCTCACTTTAAAGGTGCGCTTCGAGGCCAGCAAGGTTGAGTCATATAGAACACCACAGCCAATCTCATCAGTGATGAGAAGAGGTTCTGAACCTAGTCATATCTGCCGCCAAGTCCCTCTGACACCTCGCTGCATCCAGGGACTTGATTGGTGTACAACTTGACACCTGCAGCCTCTGGATGTCTCCCCTCTCGTTCTGTGCAACCTGCCTGGCTGCCTGGTGCTGACGAGCACATTCCTGCCTACCCTGTCTCTCCCTTCATCAGCCTCTTTTCATCCGCCATGTCATAAAGCTACATGTAAAAATGTAGATGAAGATGACCCTCAGGTGGACTCCAGCACCATGAAAACCCTGCCGGTTTTCCCTGCCACCCTCCCGAAGGTACCTCTTCCTTAGTGGCCTCTCAGACCTGCCTCTTCTCCCTTTGTTCTGGTGGAATGCACATCGGTCCTCAGAGTCACCTCCGACCCATCTTCATCTTTCTTCGTCCATGTTCTGTGAGTTGCCTACGCTGGGCCTCGGGCCTCACCCCTTCCAACACCAACTCTGTCACCCTGACATAGGTCTTTTTTAACACTCACTGTCTGGGACAGTCACTTGCCAAGCCTGCTTCTCACCAACTTGTGTCTGTGATGACTCCATACTCCTATAAATCACATATTCACAAAACTTAACCCAACTAATGTAGGATTATTGGGCTTCAAGACGTTTTTTGAAAAGCCCCTACTTTATATGGGCCTTGTCAAGATTTCATTATTCGGCCCTACAATGTGTCTCAAGATTTTCCTACCTAGAGACCTCTGTCTTTGGAGTTGGAGAGATGGTTTGGTGGTTAAAAACTCTTGCTGCTCTTGCTGTGGACTCAGGTTCAGTTCCCAACACCCACATAGTGACTCCCAACTGTTCATAATCCCGCCTAGGATATTCCATGTCCTCTTCTGGCACTAAGCATACACATGATATATACATAATATTAAAGTTTTTTTTAATATTATAAACCTTGGCCCTTCTGTTCCTAGCACCCACCTGCCTTCCTCCATCTTCTTCAGAAGTACCAAGAGCTGCCTCCTTCGGGAGGAATCCACTGTAGTTTGCCTCTTACCCCACAGTCCTGTCTGCAGCTGTCTTACTGAACCTTTCTCTGCCATGTTCTTCCTGAATACACTGGTCTTCCACCGTAGGTGCAATAGGAAATCGGGGTCACAGAATTCTTTCATGGGCCCAAAATTCCCAGTGTGTGCTCCAGCCCTTCCAGCTTTGTGACTGAGGGTAAGCCATCGACCTCGAGACCCTAATGTCTTCTAGAGTTTGCTGTGCCTCAGAGTCCTCAGATACTTCCTGCGTACAGTCCCTTGCTTTCCTCGTTTTGACTGTGGCGGGCTTCTGAAATCTTAGTGTATGTAATGTCCACAGTTAACACCATCATACTTTGCCTCTGTGGAAACACATCTTGGGCATCGATTCATGTTTATAAGCTGATCTTGATCAACACCAGCAGATCGCCCCCAATGTGGTCTCTTTAAACAGTGCTTTGCACCTTGGAAGCCTCATTGTCTGCGATCTTGCTCCATACACCCCTTTCAGAAACAAGAGCTGTCAAGGGAAGGGTTGAGTTAGTAGATCTAGATAGCAGTTTGCTGTGTTTCTTAAAGAACAGCTTGGTTGTGAAATGCCAAGCGGCTCTGAAGTATAAGGGTGGAGTTTTCTTCTTTATACTCCTATCAACCCCCGGTAACCCCCTGAACATGCTTTCCTGTCTTCTTTATTATAAATTTAGAAATATGTGTACATATGACTATTAAAACTGTAGACATACCTTTCTGTAAACAAAGAAATGGTTGCACACTAAGCCAATCAAAAGCTTGCTGTCCATTTAGTTCACGACTTAGCTATAATTTTAAAAAGAAGTTAACAATAATGTCCCTTTGATAAACAAGAAAAGTTTGTTTGCTCCCTTGTTTGCAGCACTGCTGTAAACAATGTTGCTGTAAAAAAGAAATGGGGAGCTTATTTTTATAGAAAACTTACCCAAGTATTTCTATATGATGAATTGCAGAAGCCAAATTACAGGGTCAGATAACAAACATTTAAAACGTCTGCTAAATAAACAGAATTACCCTCAAAAGGCTTAAAGTCTGTTTTGGTTGAGATTTCCGAAAATTAGCAAAGATTGTCTTAGAGCTGGGGTGTAGCTCAACAGTAGATGACCTGGCCCAGCACGTGTGATGTCTGTGAGGCACGTGGTTCAATCCCCAAGTTCCCCAGGAGGATATAGATTGTGAAGAATCAAACAAAATGGGAATGCTGTGGAATCTTTGGTTACCTCATCTACCCAAAACGACTCCAACTGAAAACATGTAAATTTGGTAATTTCTTACGAAGCCGTTATGAAGCCCGGTGATGCATGAGAGAGCTGCGACATTCACTGTGGGTTTTCTTTTTAATCAGTTGGGCAATGGAAAGGGAAAAAATGTAGGTAAATCTCAACAGATTCTCGGAGGGTTTTTCATGGCCCAGGGCAGTCCTGAGACAATCCCAGAACGTTACAGTGTCTGCTTGGAGGACAGTGTGATGGACTCCGACCACCCTCCCTTCGCTGGTAGTCCCAGGTGATGTCCTTACTTGCAGTTTTGATTTGCAGGTCTGTATTGTACAGTGACTGTAGCCTCCATCAGCCACTCCTAGATAGGAAAAGGCTCAGACTCAGTCTCAAACCTCAAGGCTGAGGTTGGATAAAAATAATTCATTTGAAGCAAGGAGGCACCCACTCTTAATTATAAAATACTTGCAGAGAAAGTGCATGGAAGTCAGTTTTACCTTTAGTGGGTGGCAAAAGTCTCCTCACCTTCTCTAATAGATGAACAGAGGATGCTTCATAATGATAGAAACCAAAAGTTTTCCGACTTGTGCCAAGTGATGTTCGCTGCACCAGTGAACCTCTAATCCATGTTGAATCTGGCCTTGGCAGCTCCTTCAAAGCAAGATGTATTGGTTGTTTTATAACATTCACGCAAATTTCCTAGACAGGATAATAAAGGGGAGTAAATCAACTAATCTTAGATGAATATCAAGGTCACTAAGATATGCTCACAGAGTTTCCTTTACGTGGTGCTAACATTGCAGCAGATGTTGAAGTGTGGCGAGAGATAGGTAGTGCTAACAATCGGGCGCTGCATCGGGCAGCTGCTGTGTTCTTTGTCTGGCACTCAGGGTCCTCTGGGTACCAGATCCCTTCTGTCTCCAGTCTGGTCTTCCCCTCAAACGGCAGAGGTGGCATTTAACAACTCCAGTCGGCTGAGAATCACTGGGCATTTTCTTATAAATACTAGCGCTTCCTTTCCTCCCTCCCTTCAACTTTTCTTCTCCTCCTCATCCCTCGCCTTCCTCTTTCTGTCCCACTTTCCCTATTCCTTTTTCATCAGCTCCTTCAGTTGCTCTCTCATCTTCTTATTTTGACCATTCAAAATATAGCGTATCCAGCACGATCGCACACCCCTGCCTTCTCTAATAGCGCATGATGGTTTCAGGGGGTGTGTGTGTGTCTGTGTGTCTTGCACCAGTTTCCTTTGGAAATTTAAGCATACAGATCTAATAAGATTAAGAGCTGTTGGGCTGGAGAGATGGCTCAGTGGTTAAGAGCATTACCTGCTCTTCCAAAAGTCCTGAGTTCAATTCCCAGCAACCACATGGTGGCTCACAACCATCTGTAATTAGGTCTGGTGCCCTCTTCTGGCCTTCAGGCATACACACAGACAGAATATTATATACATAATAAATAAATAAATATTAAAAAAACTAAATAAAAGATTAAGAGCTGTTGCCTATTTAAGTGTGCATTCGTGCAACACACACACACATACAACAAATGGCGGCCTGAATTTGTTATGTGTGTGGTCCTGTCCCTGCTGAGAGGTCCATGGTACTGTGAACTTACCTCTACCACCTGAAATAAAGAGGTCGGGCTTCCAGAGGAAGCGAGGGTTATCTGCGGGTGAAAGCAGATGTAAGAGCAATAGTATTCCAAACATGGAGGATTACTAAAATAAAGTAACACCTCAAAAAACAAGAAATGTGAGTTCCAAAAATTTACATCTGCACTGACTACAGAGAGCTTGGATGGATAAATTGCTTCTCTTAGAATGTGGAAAGAGAAAAGTAAAATGTGGAGTGTCATTTGCTAGTCTACAATTCCACTTTTGTATGTTTTGCAAGAAAAGAGGAACAGCCTGGCAGAGCAGTGGGAAGACTTCACAGGAACACGAGACTGGCTCTGCACCTAGCCTGGCACGCCCACCACTCCTGAGTTGTGGCTCCCGTCACGTGAAGCTCTGCTTTTATGGTTGCCTGGTTTTTCGGGCACTGCCGTGGCAGTACTCAGTCAAGCTCTCCAGGGTCTGGTTGACCAAAGCTACATTCTTCTCATTGATGTAGAGCCCCGGCATCTTCAAAAAGGGGAAGAGAAAAAGAAAAACAGTGCAACTTTGGGAAGACTACTAAGCAAGACAAAGCAAACTTTCCAGAGATTCAAAGGAAAGAAAATTCAGAAAATTGTAATTATTCAGAAAAATAATCAAAAGAAAATTGCTAAAAATCAATAAAGTAGCACAAAAACTGCCAGACAACTTCCTGTAAAACGGAAGCTAAAGCCACATGGATCGCACATCCTCTGTTTGTGCAGAGCTGAAAAGAGGTGAAGATGTGGAATTGTAAGGGAGCCAACTGCTGGGACCAAGTGTGGTGGGGTGACGGGAAATAGGGTCACAGCACTAACAACCAAGGGTTTCAAACGGTGAAATAATGGCAGATATGAAGTAGGAACCTGGACGAGCTGATGACCATGAAGTAGCAATCAAGACTATCAACAAAGAAACAGTTCCCATCCTGAAAAAAAAAAGGCTTGGCCATGCAGAGAAGTCCGCGCTGTGCGTGGACGATCACCGACTCTAACCATGAGTGTGGAAAACACAGTTCAAATCAACTAGAAAATCGGATTTCAGAAGTTATAATTTCAGTTCTGGGTGGGCTTCAGGGCTGGATTATCACAGAAGCTGCCGCTCATGCCTGTCCTGGCATCTTCAGATTCTGTCTGCACTCAGAGCTGAGTAGATGCAGTCGTACGAGACTCACATCTGCCCACCAGAACGCCTGGATAGTGGACTCAATCTTCTGTCTAAACATCAGTCTCGAGATTCTTCCTCAGGACTGCTTGTGACTTCTATCTATGCTTAACCTGCTGACCAAGACAGAGATGTGGAATGTGAAGTCTAAGGATTACACAGTTCCTTTTATAAGATAAAGAAGGAAATGATTACAAGGGACACAGCCGATGGAATTCACTTCAGAGACAACACAGCACGTCCAGGGAAGAAAAATGCTAACAAGGATCAAATAAATTAATTTCAAAGTTTTACAAGAAAAGATTTTGAAAGCCCAAGCTGGCCTCTCTTTCGTTTCTCTGTAGTTCTCTTTTGTTTAACCAGCAGCCCGTTGAGACTAAAGAAATCTTCATGTGTTTGTGGAGGCAAAAGGAAAATCTGTAGCTGAAGGCAACTGCGTCGTCTTCAATGTGGGAAGGCAGCAGGAAGTTTCACATTCTTGAGGGTTCCCCAACTGTGTGTTGATTAAATATCAACTGGAGGGCTGGTCAGATGACTCGGCCAATAAAAGCACTTGTTGCCAAGCCTGTTGACCTGAGTTCAAATCCCACGACACACTGTAGGAAGGTGAGGCCAGCAGGCGGAAAGTGGTCTTCTGTCCTCCATTGTGTGTGCCCTCCCAACCCACACGCAGAGTAAACAAATGAATGTAAAACTTTCAAGTATTAGTTGGACGTATTTGAGAAAGCTGAGGGGAGTGGCGAGACTAGAACTTGGAAACACAATGGCATGGTGTGATGGATGTAAGCTGAGCCTGTCCTGGGACCCGGCACTCACCTCTCCCCCAAAGCCTGGGGAGAATCAGGACTCCAGCAGACCTCACCTGCCTGTACTAGTCATAGTAATGACACTGTCGGAATGTGGTTGGGTGAGGATATTTTTCAAAACAACGTCTGGATGAGGCTTAAAAGCAAATAATTTCATTATGACTTATTAGTCCTTATTATGAGAATAACCCTGTAATTGGACTTCAGAAATTTCCCCCCCAAAAAAAACCCTCAGGCGGGAGTGTACCATCAGATTTAAGGTCTAATTAAATATGACTAAAGCCATTTTTTAGCCCGCCAGTAACTAAAAAAGCAACGTTCTCTCTAAAGACCTTTTCAAAACACAGAGAAGAAGACCAGGTCCAAATGAAGAGCTGAAGATGAACTAGAAAGGGAGATGGGTGAGGTGAGAATGCATGAAGACAGAGTGGATCGCCAGGTCGCAGTCTTCGGAAGGCGGGCCGCAAAGGGTAAACACTGGAACTTACAGTTCAGGAATTCAGAATATACAAGCACATGAAGTTCGGCCTTTGGGAGAAATTTTCCTCGTGCTGGTATTATTTCTGGCATCTTCTCATAAATTTCTCTCTTTAAAGATAATCTATGCTAGCACAAAAATCTAATTAATTAATATTCAACATGAGCAAAATTTGTTAATAATATCAATACAGTTTATGAAGTATTGAACCGTAAAAGCATTTATGTTCTCATAATATGCGAATGCTCTTATATCTTATTAGAGTTATTTAGAGGTTACATTGAAGTTTCCCTCAGACCTTACCCATTGTTAAGGTATTGACATAATTTCCTGCTCATTGCTAAAGAGTCCCAGCCAAGTGAAGGTGTGAGAGTATAAACCTTAGAATAGGAAGATGGACCCAGTCTAACCATGAAATAGATAGACAATAGACAGAGAGAGAGAGAGAGAGAGAGAGAGAGAGAGAGAGAGATTGATTATAGGGAGGAAGGAAGGAACTTTCTCAGAGCAGAGGCAGAGGAGAACATTGGAGTGCTTACAGGATAAATTGAGCTGGATGCCCAGATGTGTAGGGGGCACATCAGGAACTAGAGAGAGGCTGCTAGGCATGAAGAACGAGCCCTGGCTTATAGCCAGCAAGAAATCAGTCAGTTTTGTAACCACATTCATTTGACTTTAGCCAACAACTGGACCAAGATAGGAAGTACATTTATTCCTACGACGTGTGGAATGAGGCAGTTCTGCTGCTAACTTGATGTCAGGGCTAAACGAAGAACCAACTGAGGCAAGTGGCTGGGACGCAGGCTTCCACCCACGCAGAACTGTGGGATGGCACAAAGCTAATTACAGCAACAATAGGAAGACAATAAACCTAGGTGGGAAATAATGGCAGCAACAAAATCCCAGCAGGACACAAGGGAATAAACAGTAAACATTTGAGACCATGCAACACAGAACGGCTTGTCCCTTGATGTTTGGCTGAGAATTGTTTGCATTGTAAGGAACTCCAGATCTGAGGCCAGGAAAACTCCAAGGGGGGGGGGCTGTGCTCTGCACCCAGCTGAAAGCATAGATGAAGAAACTGGGCATTTA